>NC_045551.1:65803657-65878657 GCF_009769535.1 Thamnophis elegans
AATTTAGGGGCCTCTAAATACAGAAGGAAGCTTGGCATGGCACAGTTTGAACTTGGCAAAATGTTGACGATGATCAACCTTGGCATAGATCTTGAAGAAGAACCTCAGATGTCATGCATGTTAAAAACCTGAAGTTTTTTTTTTAAATTCCCTTTAAATGTTCTGGCACAATAACTTTTACAGAGTTGTTTGCAGTGGTGTGGAAAATGTCACAGTGTGGAGCATGAAATGTTTGACCTAGAAAATGGAGCATCCATGTACAGACACCGACTGTCTATAAAACTGAGCATCCATCCTATCCAAGGTGATGGGAGATTGGGGAAAGAGTTTAGTTGTAATTGGGAATTGGGTATGTCTAGTCTATTGAAAAGAAAGACTAGGGGTAACATGATAGCAGTGTCCCAATACTCAGGGCTGCCACAAAGAAGAGGGGTCAAGCTATTCTCCAAAGCACCTGAAGGTAGGACAAGAAGCAATGGGTGGAAGCTGATGAAGAAAGGAAGCAACTTAGAATTGAGGAGAAATTTCCTGACAGTTAGAACAATTAATCAGTGGAACAGCTTGCCTCCAGAAGTTGTGGATACCCCATCACTGGAGACTTTCAAGAAAGGAGTTGGGCTGGCATAGAGTCTGAACAAGAGGTTGGACTAGAAGACCTCCAAGATCCTTTCCATCTCTGTTATTCTATATTCTAAATGAAAATCTTTCTTCCTCTATAAATTATTAAAAGCAAACATTAGATTTCCAGTTCTGTGTTTCCCAAATGTCTAGCCGCCCAATAGACAAGCCATTTTCTGTCATGTTGCCACTGAACAACTCATATTATATTTTCATGATACAGATATCATTAGAAATCAAAAGCAAAATAGTCACACCAGACAGGTTTTAAGATATTTGTTTGTAGAGCTGAGATTGACAAGTGCCGTTGATAGAAGAGTTGATGCCCATTAAATGATGTTCATAGATGACCATCTTGTAACCTCTGTATCATCTGAAGACTTTCCACATCAGGGAATCTCATGTAGACTCACTTGGCATCTTGCAGTTGGATTATCTCAATTATTCTTTATAGTGGTGCCCCTAAATATTATCCTTCAAGCAATATAGCATGCAGCATCTCAAGAATTGTTGGCTACACTGACTTTTGCCCATGAATATCAAATTATAGATCCTATACTGACTGCCAAATAATTTCTGGGTACCATTTACAGTCCTGATTTAAAGCCCTACATGGTTCAGGGCATGAATATCTGCACAATTGTCTTCTCCAAGTTGAATCAGCCTCTCCAGTGAGACTAGGAGAAAGAATTAACTGAGGAAATGCCATCTTCAAGAGCTTAAAAATTAAGTCCTCTTGCTCCTTATTTTGGAACACCTTATCCTGGTTCTCTGGATCAGCTCTACTGGGTAGAGTGCAGTACTGCAGGCTACTTCAGCTGACTGTTATCTGCAGTTCGGCAGTTCAAATCTCACCGGCTCAGGGTTGATTCAGCCTTCCATCCTTCCGAGGTGGGTAAAATGAGTACCCAGACTGTTGGGGGCAATATGCTGACTCTGTAAACCGCTTAGTGAGGGCTGAAAGCCCTATGAAGCGGTATATAAGTCTAACTGCTATTGCTATTGCTAATAATATGCATTGGGTTTTTTTAAAAAAATATGATGCATTTATTTAAGTCAATGGAAATAGGGTAATGGAGGTGCAAGTTGTAGCAGTCAATCATTCATTCATTCATTCAATCAATCAATTCATTCTGTGGAGGCTATAAAAATCCAGTTCCTAGTGCTGTTGTACCCACTCACCTCAAGTTTGAAGATTCAAAATTTCTAATCCAGGGTTGACTCCCATCCTTAACAAGAACACCCAAGGAGAGGTGATCTCACCTTGAAGCCAAAGGTATAATAGAGAAAGCATGCCACAAAATGTTCCTTCCCTTTATCATTTACAGGTTTGCAAAATGTTGAAATGGTTTAAAGTGCTGGGCCTAAAATGTTTTTTAAGTGTTGCAATTTGAGAGAGAATTATTGAGTCAAATTTGTTTCCAGAATAATCACAGGTAGGGGGGAAAAAAGTTACAGCACATTGATTTATTCCAGCAAGATTGTAATGTGTAATTATATAAGCTTTTAATGATAATTAGGGGCAGTATTTTTGGGTAGGGGGGAAACCAACCACACAAAAAATATTCCTTTAATCAAAGTTTTATTCTGCTTCTGCTCTGCAACCTGTTGCCTTTTCTGAACAATGGAACCATGTAAAAAGAAATTAAGCTCCCACTCCTTGTGGTGTTTTCATTTTTCGTGAATATTGCTAATCTATTGACAACTTTTCAACTTTGACAAGATTCACTTTGCCTGGTGGAATACACGCCATTGAGAGAACGTAAAAAGGAAAGGGAAGGTGGGGGGGGGGAGAGAAATAAAGAGCACAGAATGTACTATTGTATGAAGCGAAACAGTGAAATACCATATTTGCATTTCCATAGATCACAGTTACATGCTGATTTTGCAGAGTAATTAAGGACAATGTTTTGGAATGCTAACGAAAGACGTTTAGTCCTTATGTATTGATTTAGAGGGGTGGGAAGTAGTGAAAGCAGATTGTAGAAAACCTGGGGAAAGCCAATTTTATTCAGAAACAACGGATATATTTGGGTACCTAATGTGGATGAGTCCTAACAATGGATTCTCATCACTGTAATAACCTGCTTTCGGATCTGGGGATGGGAAGGAGAAAGTTTATGGAAGCTTTTCACCAGATGTTGCATGACATGGAAACTGCTTATTCAGTGTGATAAAGCATTTTAGACTTGTTTCACCAAGACCACCACCATCTCCTCCTCCTCCTCCTCCTGCTTCTCCTCCCCTCCTGCTCTTCTTCTCTTCTCTTCTTCTTCTTCTTCTTCTTCTTCTTCTTCTCTTCTTCTTCTTCTTCTTCTTCTTCACCAAGGTGGCGCAGTGGTTAAATACAGCACTGCAGGCTACTTCAGCTGACTGTTATCTGCAGTTCGGCAGTTCAAATCTCACCGGCTCAGGGTTGACTCAGCCTTCCATCCTTCCAAGGTGGGTAAAATGAGGACCCGGATGGTTGTTGGGGGCAATATGCTGACTCTGTAAACCGCTTAGAGAGGGCTGAAAGCCCTATGAAGCGGTATATAATTCTAACTGCTATTGCTATTGCTATTGCTATTGCTATTGCTATCTCCTTCTCCTTCTCCTTCTCCTTCTCCTTCTCCTTCTCCTCTCCTTCTCCTTCTCCTTCTCCTTCTTCTTCTTCTATATCCCTCATCGGACATTGGTGATTATGTTGGCAATCCTATTTTTATCAACAGCCACTTGAAAAAATGCTGCTGACTTTTTCCCAAACCAGTCCCTTAGATCTTGAAGCCACCATGTTCTTCTTCTGCCTGGACCTCATTTGCCTTCAACCTTTCCCTGGAGATTAAGTGAAGTATGCCATTTTTTTTTGGGGGGGGGGGTGTTGCATGACATGTCCAAATATTCTAACTTTTGCTTTTTTATGGTTTTGAAGATTTCCCTTGGCTTTCCCAGGCAGCTTGTCCCTTTCTCATTTCTGATTTTGTCAACCCAATTTATACATAAGAGCTATCTGTGAATCCCCATTTTGAATGCTTCTAGTCTCCTCAAGTTGACTTATTTCCAGTTCCTATTTTTCCCCCCTACAAGGTAATCCTTGATTTGTGACCACAATAGAGGTCTAAAAGTTTGGTTGCTAAGTGATACATTTTTAAGTGAATTTTATGACCTTTCTCGGAACAGCTGTTGTGAATCACTGATGTTGTTAACTTAGTAACACCCAGTTATTAAGGGAATCAGTTATTAAGAGCCGCGGTGGCGCAGTGGTTAGAGTGCAGTACTGCAGGCGACTTCTGCTGATTGCTGGCTGCCTGCAGTTTGACAGTTTGAATCTCATCAAGGCTCAAGGTTGACTCAGCGTCCATCCATCCAAGGTGGGTAAAATGAGGACCCAAATTGTTGGGGGAAAGAGGCTGACTCCGTAAACCCCTTAGAGAGGGCTGTAAAAGCGCTGTGAAGCAGTATATATCTAAGTGCCAATGCTATTGCTATCTGTCTTCCCCATTGCTTGTCAGAAATTTGCAAACCTGGCCCCGGCACACTGCAACCATCTTAATATATGCCAGTTGCCAAGTGTCTGGATTTTGATCATGGGGATGCTGCAACAGTTAGTCCAGAATGCAGCTGCGCGAGCGATTGTGGGTGTACCCAGGTATACCCACGTCACACCTATTCTCCGCGAGCTGAACTGGCTACCCATTAGTTTCCGAATCTGCTTCAAGGTGCTGGTCGCTACCTATAAAGCCCTACATGGCATCGGACCTGGGTACCTGAGAGACCGCCTCCTGCCGATTACCTCCCTCAGACCGATTAGATCTCACAGGTTAGGTCTCTCCGGATTCCATCTGCCAGCCAATGTCGGCTGGCGACCCCCCCAGGGGAGAGCCTTCTCTGTTGCAGCTCCAGCCCTCTGGAATGATCTCCCTGTCGAGATCCGGACCCTTACTACCCTCCCGGCCTTCCGCAAAGCCACCAAGTCCTGGCTGCTCCAGCTGGCCAGGGGGCTGTGAAATATCCAGCCCCACGGAAATTGTGAATGTTGTGGTTTTGTTTTTAAAGTGTTGTCTTTGTCTAGTTTTCCCCCTTTCCCTTGTCTATTGTGAGCCGCCTGGAGTCCTTCGGGAGTGGGCGGCATACAAGACAAATAAAATAAAATCAAAAATCAAAATCAACAGTTGTTGATTTTGCAAAAAATGGTCATTACTCACTTTTTTTAAGTACTGCTGTAACATCAAATCACTAAATGTACTAAATGTCAAGACCACCTCTATTGATTTGCTACAAACAAGTTTGAGTTATCTTTCAGCCACTTATTTTGGTGGTAAGTCATTAAGAGGGAAAAAAAAGAAGTATTAACAGAGTCTCTTTGCTTACTTTCTTTTAAGCTGCCCTAAAGAACATACAGAGGAGTTCAGGAGACCCTGATTCGCTACGACATATGAAATTTCTTTTAGAGATTTGGATTTTTCAACTCTTTGGGATTACCATCAAAATGAAATTTGAATGGTTCGGCTCAGCTTCCAGTGGATTAGGAGCGGGATGCCATCTGCTTCACATTACTGCAAAACTCTGAATCTTTTCCAAAATCTGAAGTCCAGAACGGAACAAACAGAATACCTAAGGTATTATCTTTTGATCAGGAGAAGAAGAAGAATGAGGTGTCTCGAGATTTATTCCCCGCAGACCCGTTCTCTGTGTGATGAGCACCTGCTATTTTGGCACTGAAGGATTACGTGAGAATCAATGAGTATATATGCGCCATTTTTTGTTACCTCCCGACACATAAGTTGATCGACTCTCAAATGCATTCAGTCTTGAATTTATTTTAATTGAACAGCAATGATCAATCGTTTTAAGGAAACATTTTTTTATAAAAAAAAATACCTTATATATAAAAATGTGCATTCCATCTCTAAGTTCCTGCCTCTCAGCTCTGTCAAAATGAGAATAAGAACCACACCTATACTATACCTGTGCATTTGGTTTTTCTTGCCTAAATAGAATGGAATAGAATAACAGAGTTGGAGGGGAAATTGGAGGTCTTCTAGTCCATCCCCCTGCTTCGGCAGGAAACCCTACACGACTTCAGACAAATGGTTAACCAACTCCTTCTTAAAACATCCAGTGTTGGCACATTCACAACTTCTGGAGGCAAGCTTTTTCCAATTGTTCTCACTGTCAGGAAATTTCTCTTCAGTTCTAAGTTGCTTCTCTCCTTGATTAGTTTCCACCTATTGCTACTTATATCTGTCTCCATGTCTATCTATTCATCTATCTATCTATCTATCTATCTATCTATCTATCTATCTATCTATCTATCTATCTATCATCTATCTATCTATCTATCTTGTATCTATCATCTGTCTGTCTATCATCTGTTTATCCATCCATCCATATACAATACAATAGCAGAGTTGGAAGAGACCTTGGAGATCTTCTAGTCCACCCCCCTGCCTAGGCAGGAAACCCTATACCGTTTCAGAGAAATGGCTATCCAACATCTTCTTAAAACTTCCAGTGTTGGAGCATTCACAACTTCTGGAGGCAAGCTGTTCCACTGATTCATTATTCTAACTGTCAGGAAATTCCTCCTCAGTTCTAAGTTGCTTCTCTCCTTGATTAGTTTCCACCCATTGCTTCTTGTTCTACCCTCAGGTGCCTTGGAGAATAATTTGACTCCCTCTTCTTTGTGGCAACTCCTGAGATATTGGAAGACTGCTATCATGTCTCCCCTGGTCCTTCTTTTCATTAAACTAGACCCGCCCAGTTCCTACAATTGTTTCTCATATGTTTTAGTCTCCAGTCCCCTAATCCTCTTTGTTGTTCTTCTCTGAACCAAAGATGATTAGGGACTGGAGGCTAAAACATATGAAAATGTAGGACTTTGAAATGGCCAATTGCTTGATCATTGCCAGTGTCAAATAATGTAATTACCAATATGTATAAATCTGGTTGCTAGGTTGCCAGCTGCTTAGGTCAGAGGTGTCAAACTCAAGGCCTGGGGGGGGGGGCTGGGGCGGATTTGGCCCATTTAGTTCTGGCCCTTGGGGCTGCCCTCCTGAGCTCTGTTTTCGCTGACAGAGGCTTACAGGAGACCATTGCTGCTGGAAATGGAGGGTTGCAGGCAGAAGTTTTCACTGGCAGGAAGCTGTCAGAGGGAAAAACAGAGCTCATGTGCCTGTTTTTGCTGGCAGATTGCTGAGGCTGCCACTGTTGCAGCAGATTGAGGTTAAATTGATCAATCTACTTACAAAAGAGCAGGACTCGGGACCATGAAGGTGCAAGAGAAACAGGTTTATTGATGCATCGAGTTCAGCGTGTTTGATTTTGATTTTTGATTTTAGCTTTATTTGTATGCCGCCCTTTTCCCTGAGGGGACTCAGGGCGGCTCACAGTTCAGGGGAGGGAAGTACAAAACAAGTTATACATATAAAGACAATACATCGTTAAAAAGCACAACAGTCATACTATTCGGGTGGGGTTGAAGTCTTTAGTCCCAGGCCTGTCAGGACAGCCAGGTTTTAAGGACTACGCGGAAGGTCTGGAGGGTGGTGAGGGTACGAATCTCCACAGGGTTCATTCCATAGGGTCGGAGCAGCCACCGAGAAGGCTCTCCTCTGGGTAGTTGCCAGTCGACATTTACCGGCTGATGGAATTCGGAGGAGGCCTAGTCTATGGGATCTTATTGGCCTAGTGGAAGTAATTGGCAGTAGGCGGTCTCTCAAGTACCCAGATCCAATACCATGAAGGGCTTTGTAGGTGACAACTAGCACCTTGAAGCGCACCCGGAGATCAACAGGCAGCCAGTGCAGCTCGCGGAGGATAGGTGTTACGTGGGTGAAACGAGGTGCACCCATGATCGCTCGCGCGCGCTGCATTCTGGACCAGCTGAAGTTGCCGAATACTCTTCAAGGGCAGCCCCATGTAGAGCACATTGCAGTACTCCAGCCTAGAGGTTCACACACCAAATCTGAACTGCCTTAGCTACGCCCAGGGCAGTGATTTTATACCTTTAATCAAACTTCGTCAATCAGAAGGCGTTACAAGAGGCGTATTCATACAAAACGTCCAAGCCCCTGCTTAGGACAGGGAAGTACATTTTGGAAAAGTACAAAAGCAGAAACGAATACAAAAAGTCTTAAAAAGAGGAAAGTAAAATGCTGATTCTATGCCCCGCATTATTCTGTAACTTCGCTATTCTCAGTATCTTACACCCATTTTGATTTCCTGTGCCATCCTTGTGCAGTAGCTTGCGACATGTTCCAGTAATATTTGTAATACTTATGAGGAAGTTTGAAGTGAAGGGCACTAAAGCTAAATGTCAAGCTAATATGAAGTTATAGGTTTTCCAGCATATTAAAGGCTTCTTAACCTGGCAGACCCCCGGTGGGTTTACCTGTGTACCCCCTCTTGCCTCACCACGAGCACTTCTGACCCGAGTGACATCAAGCTGGCCATACTCATCCTGGCCCCCCAAGGTCAAACACAACTCTGATGTGGCTCTCAATGAATTGAGTTTAACACCCCTGGCTGAGGTGTTTTAGAAAGAGTATAATGTGGAAGGGATGCTGTGGCTCAGTGGCTAAGACTCTGAGCTTGTTGATCAGAAGATTGGCGGTTCGAATCCCTAGCGTCGCATAATGGAGTGAGCTCCCGTTACTTGTCCCAGTTTCTGCCAACCTAGTAGTTTGAAAGGACATAAAAATGCAAGTAGAAAAATAGGGACCACCTTTGGGTGGAAGGGAACAGCGTTCCGTGCTCATTTGTTGTTTAGTCATGCTGGCCACATGACCACGGAGACATCTTTGGACAGTGCTGGGACATTGGTTTTGAAATAGAGATGATCACTGCCCCCTAGAGTTGGAAACAACTAGCACATATGTGCGAGGGGAACCTTTATCTTTACCTTTAATGTGGTTGTCCTTTCATTCTACAGGGCGTGAGAAGGGAGACGGTGGTAGCAAGGGTGATTGAGTTCATATTGAGGGTGAAATAAAGGTCCTAACAGGTGAAACCCACTAAAATGAGCTGGCCTATTGTTCTGATGTCATAGAGAAGCCATCTCGGATTGTGTTGCATTGCATTTCCATTGTCTGGATGACTAGAAGGCGCAAAGGAGGACACAGCTGCTCATTAGAGGCTGCGGAATAAAATAGATTTTCCTCCCACACACACAAAAAAGTCTTATTATGGATTACAGGTGACGACAGGGCTTTATGTATTTCCTGTCTAGTATCTGTGGAGCATGGAGAAAAAAAGGGACTGATGAAAAAATCCTTAGAATGCTTGTTCCTAAAGAAATAACAATAGAGACAAAAGGTTGACTGTTCAGCCCGTCTCTCCTTAGAAGTCCACGAAGAAATTCTCAGTAAGGTAAAGGGTCTCTCACTCGAGTTTCCTTATCTTCCATCCTAACCTAATTTTGGCGATGATAGAAGATGGGTGCAGCGCAAAATAGTAAGGAAAGGAGGAGAAAGGAGGGAAAACCGTGGGGAAAGTTACTAGAATAATAAAAGCAAATACTCTGAAGAAAAGATACAATAACCACCAAAACAGGAAAAAGAAAAAGAAGAAGTTAGGGGAAAGGGGGAGAAGAAGGAAATAATTAAAATTGGAATTCTTGAGAGCCCAAAGAAAATGTTTAAAAGAGGACGAAAGGGAAAAAGAGTTATATTAGTAGACGAAAGAGAATAGTAGTAAGATTGTTATTGTTATGTAACTAATTAGGAAATAGAGAGAGTATATTGTTAATTGTAGAAAAAAATTGAAAGTAATGCTCTCTGTGTTTAACTTGAATTAGAGGATACTATGTTGTTTACAGCAAAATACCAATGGAGAAAATAAGAGAAAATTTGGCGTAACTTTGAAGGGGCAATTGTGGATATTGTTTATGTATTAAGAAAAGACAGCTATAAGAGAATAATTTGGCTGAAAGTGAAAGCAAAACTGTGATTTGAAATGGATTATGTAAATGAGGGGATCTATAAGAAAAGACTCAGACAACTCTTTGTCCCTATAATATGTATAATTTGTATTAAAAAATAGAAACCTTGGGGGAAAAAGAAGAGGGGTGCAGCTCACATATTAAAATATGGACAATCTTTGGCCAATCTACCAGGGTAAAACGCAGCAGCCCACCGGCATTTGAAAGACAAAGGACACACTTTTGAAGACAGCAAAGTCCACTTTCTGGATAGAGAGGACCATGGGTTTGAAAGAAGGGTCAAAGAGGCCGTCGGTGTTAATATTTTGCAGCCCTCTATCAACAGAGGGGAGCAGAGAGGAAATGCCCCCTATCCAGGGGTGGGCTGCTGGGGGTTCACAGGGATTAGGGAGAACTTCTAGCTAAGATTCTGTGCGGTTTGGAGAACCCCCAAATCCCACTCCTGGCTGGTCCCGCCCACCCAGTAGTGGGTTTCAAAATTTTTTGGAACCTACTCTGTGGGTGTGGCCTCCTTTGTAGGAGTGGCTTGCCGCCCATGTGACCTGGTGGGAGTGGCTTGTTGCCCATATGTTCTCTCTCTGTCTCTCTCTGTCTTTGTCTCTGTCTCTGTCTCTCTCTCTCTCCTTCCTTTTGTCTCTCTGTCCCTTTTTTCTTTTTTCTTTCATCTACATGAAACCGCTGGGTGAGATCATTCGGAGGCACGGGATATACCATCAATACGCGGACGATACTCAGTTGTATCTGTCCGCCCCGTGCCAACTCAATGAAGTGGTGGACGTGATGAACCGGGGTCTTGAGGCCGTTATGGACTGGATGAGGGCTAACAAGCTTGTACTCAATCCGGAGAAGACCGAGTGGCTGTTGTGTTTTCCTCCCAATAATTTGATCAGTGTTCCATCACTCAGGCTGGGGGGTCAAATTTTATACCCCTCAGAGAGGGTTCGCAACTTGGGAGTCCTCCTGGATCCACAGCTGACTTTCGACCACCATTTGACGGCTGTGACCAGGGGGGCATTTGCCCAGGTTCACCTGGTGCGCCAGTTGCGACCCTACCTGAACCGGGAGGCCCTCACAACAGTCACTCGGGCCCTTGTGACCTCTAGGCTGGAATACTGCAATGTGCTCTACATGGGGCTGCCCTTGAAGAGCATCCGGCGACTTCAGCTAGTCCAGAAAGCGGCCGCGCGAGTGATTGTGGGTGCACCTCGGTTCACCCACATAACCCTATCCTCCGCGAGCTGCGCTGGCTACCTGTTGATCTCCGGGTGCGCTTCAAGGTGCTACTTGTCACTCATAAAGCCCTCCATGGTAGTGGATCTGTGTACTTGAGAGACCGCCTCCTGCCAATTACCTCCCTGCGACCAATTAGATCGCATAGATTAGGCCTCCTCCGAGTTCCATCTGCCAGTCAGTGCCGACTGGCAACTACACGGAGGAGAGCCTTTTCAGTAGTAGCTCCGACCCTTTGGAACGATCTCCCCATGGAGATTCGTACCCTCACCACCGTCCAGACCTTCCGCACAGCCCTTAAGACCTGGCTAGCCCGTCAGGCCTGGGGATAGAGATAATTTGTCCCCACCCGAATGATGAATGAATGTTGCTTACTATTTTACTTCTATGTATTGTTTGTGTCTATTGTCTGTACCCTCCCTCCCTTATTTTATGTAAGCTGCCCTGAGTCCCCTCAGGGAAAAGGGCGGCCTATAAATACTAATAAAATCAAATCAAAATCAAATCAAAATCTCTCTCTCACTCTTTTTCTTTCTTTTTTTTCTTTCTTTCTTTATTTTTCTTTCTCTTTCTCTCTCTCTCTGTAAGTCTGTCTGTCTGTCTCTCTCTCTCTCTGTGTATGTGTGTGTGTGTGTGGCAGTGGTGGGTTTCAAAAAATTGTGGAACCTCTTCTGTAGGTGTGGCCTGCTTTCCGGGTCCACTGGTGGAACCTCTTCTAACCGGTTCGGTAGATTTGACGAACCGGTTCTACCGAATAGGTGCGAACTTGTAGGAACCCACCTCTGCGCCCACCCCACCAAACCCCTCCAAGGAGTCCCCATGCAGTCCATTTTGGATGTGGGTAAGTGAAGGGCGTTCACAGATGCTCAGGGAGGGCAAAAAATGGGCCTAACTGGAAATTTTGGAAGGCTGGAAACAAGCCATTTCCAACCTTCAGAGGGCCGCCAGAGCCTGGGGAGGCCATTTTCATCCTTCCAGAGGCTTGAGGAAAGCCTCCGGAGCCTGGGGAGGGCAAAATGTTATAGCCCAGCAACAGTCAGTGCTGCGCTCTAATTGGTCGGGCGAAGCACAGCCTGTGATTGGAGTTCTAGTGGCAGTTAAATGACAGTTGGTACCTGAGGGTATAAATACAGTGACAGTTGTAACAGATTCTGAATCGCTGTCATCTCGCAATAAACATCTTGCTCTCTGATTCCATGGCTCCTGCATCTATCCCTCAACATATTTAACACAAACACCCACACACACACACCAGTGGTGGGTTCTGGGCAGTATGGCCCGGTACGGCCATACAAATAGCAACCAGGAGCAGACACCGTATCGGTACCGTGGCTCATTTGGCCTGCCCGCCTGCTGGTGTTCCATACCTGTTTATAACGCGACTGGCCAATTGTGCATGCACGCACAGTGTGCCGTGCCTGCGCAACCTCTGCCGAGCTGGGTGTAGCAGGGCGGTGGCATAGCGAGCATGCCTGACTAGGATGCCTGGTCCTGTGCACAGCATACTGGTTGCAATGGGATCTGGAACCCACCACTGCCCCCACCATGGTGCAGGAGGTCAACTATAGTCATGCCCACCCAGCAACCAGGCAGAGAACCCCTTGCTAAAACTTTTGAAGCTCACCCCTGCCCCTATCTTCTGCCTAAAACACAGTCCTTTCAGCAATTCTAACATTTCACCTCCCTTTCCACCCTGACACAGGTGACCCCGAGGGCACTGATAAACCCTCAAGGGGCCTCAAGAGCTTTCAGGAGAGCGCTAATGACCAGATGCCGATAAATAAATACAATCCTCCCCATTTCTGCTCTACCATCTGCCAGAGCCGATGAAGCTTCTTGGGTGAAAAGTGAAAACATCTTCCTCAAAGAAGAGAACAGCAACAGTCCAGCTGCCTTTGGAAAAAATTACCTTTGAGATGGCAATCCTTTGCTTGAGGAAAACAGCTATGATCAGCTCCACCATGTGTATCTGAAGCCACAATGTATACCGTGCAGTGGTTAAATGCAGCACTGCAGGCTACTTCAGCTGACTGCAGTTCTGCAGTTCAGCTGTTCAAATCTCATCGGCTCAGGGTTGAATCAGCCTTCCATCCTTCCGAGATGGGTGAAATGAGGACCCAGATTGTGGGGGCGTTTTGCTGACTCTGTAAACCGCTTAGAGAGGGCTGAAAGCCCTATGAAGTGGTATATAAGTCTAACTGCTATTGCTATTGCTATTGTTTACCATTGCAATGCTATCCAAGCTGGGCGATGATTTCTTGGTAGGATCAGAAATACTCCAGAAATCCAAATTACTCTTACTGGTGGCTCCCTTCCCCTACCAACAGTTTGTTTGGCAAGCTAATCCTAACATTAAGCAAGGTGAAAGGCCTTTGTAGGAAATACAGAAATGGGGGACTGGAACTCAGCAGTGAGAAGTAGGAGGAGAACAGAAATCAAGTAGTCAATTAATACTGTGGAATTAAATTCATCTTAGCATTTTTGAGAGCCATAGAACATTGTTGTTGTTGGTTACTACGTTGTGTATCACCCTTCGTGACCCCATGGACAATGTTCCTCCAGGCCTTCCTGTCCTCTACCGTCCTCTGGAGTCCATTTAAGATCATGCCTACTGCTTCGGTGACTCCATCCAGCCACCTCATTCTCTGTCGTCCCCTTCTTCCTCTGCCCTCCATCTTTCCGAGGTGGCGCAGTGGTTAAATGCAGCACTGCAGGCTACTTCAGCTGACTGCAGTTCTGCAGTTCGGCTGTTCAAATCTCACCGGCTCAGGGTTGACTCAGCCTTCCATCCTTCCAAGGTGGGTAAAATGAGGACCCGGATTGTTGTTGGGGGCGATATGCTGACTCTATAAACCGTTTAGAGAGGGCCGAAAGCCCTATGAAGCGGTATATAAGTCTAACTGCTATTGCTATTGCTATTCCCCAGCATGAGGCTCTTCTCCAGTGAGTCCTTCCTTCTCATTAGATGGCCAAAGTATTTGAGTTTCCTCTTCAGGATCTGGCCTTCTAAGGAGCAGTCAGGGTTGATCTCCTCTAGGGCTGACCAGTTGGATGGCCTTGCAGTCCAAGGGACTCACAAGAGTCTTCTCCAGCACCAGAGTTCAAAGGCCTCCATTCTTTGGCACTCAGCCTTCCTTATGGTCCAACTTTCACAGCCATCCATTGCAACTGTAAAACCAGAGCCTTGACTATACACACTTTTGTTGCCCGGGTGTTTGTTGACATAGAACATAGACATCCTATAATCAGCTGGCGAATGTATCAGTAATGAAGACAGACTTTCTATGGTTCCACAATGGCTCCATGATAGTAACAGAGTAACCGAGTTGGAAGGGACCTTGGAGGTCTTCTAGTCCAACCCCCTGCTCAAGCAGGAGACCCTATAAAGTTTCAGACAAATGGTTGTCCAAGCTTTTCTTCTTCATGCAAATCACTCGACTGAAAGTCAAAACTTTGTTATTCATCCCAGAAAGCAAAATGTCAATGTACTTAAAAAAAAAAATCTGTATACATGCAAAGGCAGCATTAGTTAGGTAGCACTTAGTCATTCTGATCCTTCAGAAGTTTGGGCTGGATCAAATTTGAAAACTCCTGAAGATTTCAGAAAAATCTAGAGGGAACATGGACTCCAACGTCAGCTAATTGTGTATGTAATTTGCAATTCAAAACCTGCCTGAGTTAAAGGGGGAAAAAAATGGTAAAATGTATATAAGAAATAACACTTTACTAAGGGAAAAGTTTACTATGAGGTGCAGTGGCTCATTGGCTAAGGCATTGAGCTTGTCAATCAGAAAGGTCAGTCATTTGGAGGTTCGAATCCCTACCACCGTGTAAACGAGTGAGCTCCCGTTACTTATCCCAACTTCTGCCCACTTAGCAGTCCAAAAGCACGTAAAAATGCAAGTAGAAAAATAGGAACCACCTTTGGTGGGAAGGTAACAGCAACCTGTGAGCCTACGGCATTTAGTCATGCCAGTCACATGATCACGGAGACATCTTCAGACAGCGCTGGCTCTTCGGCTTCGAAATGGTGATGAGCAGTGCCCCCTAGAGTCAGGAATAACTAGCACATATGCGCGAGGGAAACCTTTACCTAAGGGAAAAGTTGCTTCCACAGATATTCATACTGATAAATGTTTGATTGGTAAAATGAAAAAGCTGTAGGAAGGAAACTCAATAGAACTAGCCCGTCTGATCACTAGTTTGTATACATTTATTATTTTTCAAATATGAGAATGGTCTTTTTAGTCTGTTTGTAGTAATTCTTCTCTTTGAGGAGAGATGGAAAAACGGAGTCTCTATAAACATTGTTTGTCATGGGACGAAAACTTTCCTTAACTCTTGCTTTCTGCCCCATGAAATTTGAGCACCTTATTAAGTTGTGGAAGGTGATTAGAACAGCGATTTAAAGGGGCCTTTGATATTTTAATGCAATCATCCAGTTATTCATTTCTTGCAATTCATTCCCTCTTCGTGGAAGTCATATCTTTTAATGTTATTGGAAGCTTAGTTTTTGATGGCATTATGGGTGGTTTAGGGTAAATCGTTCTTTGTAACTTGTCAAAAGTTGACTGGTTTTTGAGGTTTGAGGATTTATATGCCGCCCTTCTCCCAAGGGCGGCGTACAACATGAAAGAAAACACATATTACAAAAATTAAAAGGAACATTAAATAAAGTATCCAAAAAAAACCCCAATTGATATTTACAATAAAATTTAAAAATTAAATTAAAATTAACAACCAAAATAATCCTATATTTTATTCTTTTCAGGCCAGGCCAGCTTTTGGCAAATTAAACTAACGAACAAAGAAAATGAATAAATGAATGAATGATGAATGAATGACCAATAGATTTGATGAAGAGACCAATGGTAGATAGGCCCCCTCAAGACTACTTCTGGTTCTTTATCTTTAAATCATATTCAATCTAAATTAATTAATACCACTTTATAATGCCTTGGCACACTTGGAATAGTGCATTCAGTTTTGGTCACCACGATGTAGAAAGATGTGGAGACTCTAGAAAGAGTGCAGAGAAGAGCAAGCAAGATGATTAGGGGACTGGAAGCTAAAACATATGAAGAACAGTTGCAGGAACTGGGTATGTCTAGTTCAGTGTTTTTCAACCTTTTTTGGGCAAAGGCACACTTTTTTCATGAAAAAAATCACGAGGCACACCACCATTAGAAAATGTTAAAAAAAATTAACTCTGTGCCTATATTGACTATATATAAAGTAATTCTCCCACGGCACACCTTACACTATGTCACTGCACACTAGTGTGCCGCGGCACAGTGGTTGAAAAACACTGGTCTAGTTTAATGAAAAGAAGGACCAGGGGACATGATAGCAGTCTTCCAATATCTCCCACAAAGAAGAGGGAGTCAAACTATTCTCCAAGGCACCTGAGGGTAGAACAAGAAGCAATGGGTGGAAACTAATCATGGAGAGAAGCAACTCAGAACTGAGGAGAAATTTCCTGACAGTGAGAACAATTAATCGGTGGAAGAGAAGTTGCCTCCAGAAGTTGTGAATGCCCCAACACTGGAAGTCTTTAAGAAAAATGTTGGATAGCCATTTGTCTGAAACGGTATAGAGTTTCCTGCCTAGGCAGGGGGTTGGACTAGAAGACCTCCAAGGTCCCTTCCAACTCTGCTATTGTATTATTGTAAATAGTCCCTGGGGTTGGCTTTTTTTTCAAAGTGGGGTACTTGCTCTCCCCAAACTTAAAAGTCCTCTTTAATTTTGTAAAAGAACAGCAGACATTTTAAAGCTTTGTTTGACATATGTTGAGAAATCTTTATTATTATTATTTTTAAAACTGCTTCTGGCTTTCTGTTTTCTCCACTGTCTGTGAGCATTTCTTTTCTTTCCTCTGGGAAAACTTCCAAAAACTATATTGTCATTTTGGGTTGACTGTGCTGTCCACAGTAATATCAGCTAGGGCTAATTAATCAGGAAGGAAGGAAAGAAGGAAGGAAGGAAGGAAGGAAGGAAGGAAAAAACAGATAGATAGAAAGAAAGAAAGAAAGAGATAGAAGAGAGAAAAAAAGGGAGGGAGGGAGGGAGGGAGGAGGGAGGGAGGAAAAAGAAAGATAGAAAGAAATAAAAAGGAAGGAGAGAGAGAAAGAAACAAAAAGAAGAAAGGAAGGAAGAAAAAGAAAGAATAAAGAGAGGGCGGGGAGAGAGAGAGAGACTTTAGCCAGGCTTATTTAATTCTCTAAAGCAGACAGGGTGAATGATACAAAGACCAATTTCACTTCGTTTTGTTTGTTTTTTGGCAGCTCTTGAACAGGTTTCCTCTGTATATTATTATTTTTTCTTTCTAACAATGTCATCTCGTCCCTGTCCCTGTCCCTCCCTCCTTTCTACTCTCCCCCGCCCCCCAGTAAGCAACTCCAATCTCAAGAGTAATTTTCACTTTGAGAACAAGCAAGGCGGTTAGTGGAAATTAAACTTCAGACCTTCTCAATCTAAGGTGACATCCATCTTCTGCCATCCAGCTGCATTTTGCCAGTCATGCAAATCTGTTTTCCCCAGCAGACAAAGAGTTGGCAGAAACAGCAATGACTCTACGAAAACAGTGGAAAAGATTGTGCCTTGAATTCTCATGTGTCCACCCCCGCTCTCTCTCTCTGACAGGATTGTTGAAGAGTACTTCCTACAAGGGAAATTAAAATTAAGGGGAAGGAGGAGGGGAGGAAGCAAGAGGGAGGGATAAAGGAAGGAAGGAAGGAAAGAACAAAGGAGAAGGAAGGAAACAAGGAAGGAAGGAAACGGGGAAAGAAACAAGGAAGAAAGGAGAAAGGACAGAAACAAGGAAACACAAACAAGGGAGGGAGGAAACAGGAAGGAAACGAGGAAGGAGAAAGGAAGGAAGGAAGGAAGGAAGGAAGGAAAGAAAGAAGAAACAAAGGAGGAAGGAAACAAGGAGGAAATAAGGGAGTAGGGAAACAAGAAAGAAAACAAGGAAGAAAGGAGAAAGGACAGAAACAAGTAAACACAAATGAGGGAGAGGAAACAAGGAAGGAAACAAGGAAGAGAAAGGAAGGAAGGAAGGAAAGACAAGGAGGAAGGAAACAAAGGAGGAAATAGGGAGTAGGGAAACAAGAAAGAAAACAAGGAAGAAAGGAGAAAGGACAGAAACAAGTAACACAAATGAGGGAGGGAGAAACAAGGAAGGAACAGGAAGGAGAAAGGAAGGAAGGAAAAACAAGGAGAAGGAAACAAAGGAGGAAATAAGGGAGGAGGGAAACAAGGAAGGAAACAAGGAAGAAAGAGAAAGGACGGAAACAAGTAAACACAAATGAGGAGGGAGGAAACAAGGAAGGAAACAGGAAGGAGATGGAAGGAAACAAGGAAGGAATGAGAGGGAGAAACAAGGGAAGAAGGAAGGAAACAAGGAGGAAACAAAGAAGGGAGGGAAGAGGAATCAAGGAGAAACAAGAAAGAATGAGAATGAATTATGAAAGAGAAAGAAAGAAAAAAAAAGAAAAGAAAGAAAAGAAGAAAGGAAAGAAAGGAAAGGAAAAAGCAGCATTATTATTTCAATCAACAGTTAACACTCAGAATTGATCTATAGCGGCTTGGCAGTCCGACTAGATGGGGAGGTGACCGGGCCATTTGAGTGGCAAGCTGGCACCCCACACTGCCACGCCATGTGAGTTGAGCTGCACACATCCACTTGTGCCCCTGCCTCTTGCACAAGTTGAGCTGCGTTCATGTGTGCACCGGCTGTGGCCTAGATCTGAATAGGCTACAGTCCGGGAGTGGGCTGCAGCCTGGGGGTTGTGGATCCTTGATCTACAGCATTCAGGAGTTTATTTCTCATGGATGTACTTCCAATCAATTCCCCCCAAACTTACTTCAAAGCTCAACCTTCTGACATATTCTGAAAATATGTATAGCCTAACTAATAATAGTTTTTTTGTTTCTTCTTTGAACTCCTAAAGTTTTCCATTGAATTTTTTCCCCCAAACCATTGTTAATTTTAATCCATGTATTATTGTTATTATTATTATACTTTATTCATTAAACGTGAAACTCAGCCAACGGAACATTCAAAAGCATTATAAATACCAGTGACTGGTGCTAATGGTTGATAGGGTTGGCTGCTGGCATCCTAAGTATCAACCAAGTACCTTCTTAAAATATAAGATGTTCCGAGTAGCGCAGTTTTTTGCAGTTCCGCTGGTGTTATGGCAGGAAGCTGCAATTTGTTGATGTATCTTGTAAAATTCTTGGACATGGTGCCAAGTGCCCCGATGACAATGGGTATCACTGTGACATGCTTCATTCATAGCCGTGTAGTTTCGATAGCCAGGTTGCAATATTTCATTATTTTTTTCTAGTTCTTTTTCTTTAGCAATAGCATAGCAGTTAGACTTATATACCGCTTCATAGGGCTCTCAGCCCTCTCTAAGCGGTTTACAGAGTCCGCATATCGCCCCCACAGTCTGGTCCTCATTTCACCCACCTCGGAAGATGGAAGGCTGAGTCAACCTTGAGCCGGTGAGATTTGAACCGCCGAACTGCAGATAACAGTCACTGAAGTGGCCTGCAGTACTGCACTCTAACCACTGCGCCACCTTTGACTCTGTCATCTCCAGGAACAGCGATATCAATAAACTGTAGACTTCGCGGCCCTCTACACAACTGTGATATCTGGCATGTTGCTCCAAATGACAATCCGTTTGTATTCGAAAGTCCCACAAGATCTTCACCTTCTCATTTTAATAACTTTTTTCCACTTTAGGTTCCCATGACTTTTGGATGCAGGTAATCATATTTTTTTACATAATGGTGGATTAATTAATGGGTGGATTAATTAGCAACTCCATCATGTCTAGCTTTGTAATCAGTTTGTGCGATTTTGCTGCATTCACATATTAAATGTGAAACAGTTTCGACTTTGTTATTACAAAGTCGGCAGTTATATTATTGTTCAACAACTCTGCATTTAAATGTTTATATTTTTTTTTGCCCATTAAAACACCTAAAGGCCCAAACATTTCACCACCTTCTCGTTCCCCAAAACAGAACGGAACGCGTCTTGATCTATAACTTTTTAAAGCCTCAGTGACTGGATTAATTACAGAGACATCTGTTGCTATGCAATGCTAATGTTTCTGAGAGTTTTCAAGTAGGAGTGCCGCTCTTCATAGCATGAATAAGAAAGTCTGAGATATGAATTGCAAATTGCTAATAAGAATGGCTCGGGATGACTTTTCCTGATTAAGAAGATGACTCTAATTGAAGTTTCAAATTGGTTGTCAGAATTTCTCTCACATTGAATGATTTTATGCATTCTCAGCTTCAGATATGTATTATTTATTTATTATATTAATACTTGGGGGGGGGGTGTTCCTCAACTTACGAAGGCAATTGAGACCAAAATGTATGTTGCTAAGGAGACATTGGTTAAGTGGGGTTTACCCCACTTTACGACACGTCTTGTCAGAGTTGTTGAGGGAATCACTTCAGCTGTTAATTTAGTAGCATCGTTGTTAAGCGAAGCAGGCATCCCCGCTTGTCAGAAGATCGCAAAAGGGGAACCCGTGACCCTGGAATCCTGCAACCGTCATACATATGAGTCGGTTGCCAAGTATCTGATTTTGGATCATGTGACCATGAGGATGCTGTAATGTCGTAACTGTGAAACATGGTGACGTCCCTCTTTCCAATGTTGTAACTTTGAATGATCAGTAACACACTATTTAAGGCGAGAGCTACTTGAAATATAGTGTGTGTGTGTGTGTGTGTGTGTGTGTGAGAGAGAGAGAGAGAGAGAGAGAGAGAGAGAGAGAGAGAGATCGAGATCGAGATCGAGATCGAGATCGAGATCGATCCCATCTCTTGGTTATTTGATGGGTTGATTTATAATTCCAACTACTGTGGGGTTTGGAAACTAACCAGCTAATCCCAGAATCAGAATCAGAATAGAGCTGGATGGACCTTGGAGGTCTTCTAGACCTGCCCCATGCGCAAGCAGGAGATCCTATACCCATTTCAGACAAGAGCCGCGGTGGCGCAGTGGTTAAATGCAGCACTGCAGGCTACTTCAGCTGACTGCAGTTCGGCAGTTCGGCTGTTCAAATCTCACCGCTCAAGGTTGACCTCAGCCTTCCATCCTTCCGAGGTGGGTAAAAATGATTGTTGTTGGGGGCGATATGCTGACTCTGTAAACCGCTTAGAGAGGGCTGAAAGCCCTATGAAGCAGTATATAAGTCTAACTGCTGTTGCTAAGTAACTGTCCAGTTTCATCTTAAAAACCTCCAGTGATGGAGCACCCACAACTTCTGGAGGCAACTTCTATTCCACTGGTTAATTGTCCCCACTGTTAGGAAGTTTCTTCTCACTTCCAGGTTGCGTCTCTCCTTGATTAGTTTCCATCCATCATTTCTTGTCCTGCCTTCTGGTGCTTTGGAAAATAAATTGATTCCCTCCTCTATGTGGCAGCCTCTCAATACTGGAAGACTGCTATCATATTACCCCTAGTTCCTCCTTTGTCCTCCTCTTCTGTCTTGACTAACCAAACCCCAATCCTTCAACCGTTCTTCATAGGTTTTAGTCTCCAGGCCTTAAATCATCTCAGTGGCTCTTCTTTGTGCTTTTTTTCCCCAAAGTCTCAACATTTAATGGTTAAAGTGACCACCAAAACTGGATGCAGTAGTCCAGGTGTGGCCCTACTAAGGCTTTATAAAATGGTACTAATACTTCACGTGATTTTGATTCTATGTCTCTATTTATACAACCAAGGATTGCATACGCTTTTCTGGGCTGGTGTCTCTCATTGAAGTCTACACTTCATTGAGAATAGGGCTGTCCCAGAAGAGGGTAGTCCTTTCATATCATTCCAAATAATAACAAATTATTTATGTTATAGACCCGAGGTGGCGCAGTGGTTAGAGTACAGTACTGCAGGCCACTTCAGGCTGACTGCTATCTGCAGTTCGGCGGTTCAAATCTCACCGCTCAAGGTGACTCAGCCTTCCATCCTTCCGAGGTTGGGTGAAATGAGGGCCCAGACTATGGGGGTGATATGCTGACTCTGTAAACCGCTTAGAGAGGGCTGAAAGCCCTATGAAGCGGTATATAAGTCTAACTGATATTGCGATTGCTATATTATATTACTGCCAAAAAATACCCACCACCCCTTTTCATGGAGGTGTCTATGGTCAGCTGGAATTGATCTCATCTCAACTCAGGGGTGTCCTTATTTTGGTGTCTCTCTGTGTGTTCTGACAGAGGCTTCCCAAGAGCATGAAGCAACCTCCTGTCCCAACCAAATTCCCTTTTATTAATTGACTGTGGAATTTTGCTAATTCACATCCAGCAAAGTCTTTCAAGGGAGGATTTACACTCACAACTTTATCTGGCTTCCAGAGCTGACAGATACTTGAAAAACTTGGCCAGGAGTCTCAGAGAGTCACGAACCAATTAAGTGAACTAATTGTCTCCTGCAAACTCCACTCCCCTTTCGCTCCTCTTTTATTTCCTCTGGGAGGGGCCAGTCATCGTCCACCTGTGGCCTTACTCTCAAGTTGACCCCTGTTCTTTAGGTGTTCCCTTCGTCTGGCAACTCTGTGCATGCGCACACTGGGAACAGGCTCCAGCTGTTCATCTGCCTCACTGATGTCTGACTCTGAAGGCAGCTGATAACTGGTATATGGCCCTGGCCCCCTCTCTGCCTCTGACATAGAGCCCTCATCAGAGTCTTCCCCAGACTCCAGGACTGGCCCATGTTCCTCCCTAACCTCCTCACTGTCTGAATCTGCTGTCAGCTCCATTGGCTTCTGATGAGCCACAACACTGTGTAGGTTTTGAGAGAAATGTGTTTTGAAAGGCATGCCTTGATGGATTTATATTTCAAATTATTCTTTTGGAACATTTCCCCCCACATTTTCTTCCAACTAAGAGTTGCGGGAAAAAAAACAAATTAAGCTATTCCTAAGGACATGTCATTTGCTACACTCAAATACTGTTGGTGTCTGAACTGATGGCAATCACTAATGAAGAAAGAAATATTGGGGGTCTTCTGAGGTCTTCCTGAATGGGAATGTCAATCCAGTGGGCAATTGCTGTGAAATCAGAAAATTTCACCATCAAGACCATTAGAAAGGAATTAAAAATTACATTACCAATATTGCACTGACTTTATATAGATTCTGCAACAAATTCAACGTTTAGGATGTTATGTACGCAAATTGGGCCACTAATTTGTTTAAGGATGGAACATAATTTGAACAGGTACAATATGTTGCAACCATTACTATGAAGAGTCAGGACCAGTTCCTTAGAAGCAAAGGTTTGGGCAGTTAACTTAAGGATAGACGTGTTAAAAATAGATAGAATATGGCTCAGAACAAATTATAGTTGAAAACATACAAAATGTTTTTAAACAAATTTGTCATCATCTTCTTCTTCTTCTTCCTCCTCCTCCTCCTCCTCTCTCTTCTTCTCTTCTCTTCTTCTTCTTCTTCTTCTTCTTCTTCTTCTTCTTCTTTCCTCTTCCTCCTCTTCCTCCTTCTCCTTCTCCTTTCCTTCTCCTTTTCTCTTTCTCCTCCTCCTCCTTTTCCTCCTCCTCCTCCTCCTCCTCCTCCTCCTCCTCCTCCTTTTCCTTCTCCTCAGAATTTTTCTTTCCTTCTCTTTTACTTCCACTATCAGAATTGTTTCCTCAAGATTGCTGGGAATAAAATGATATAATGACAAAATTAACAATATGAACATATATAGAAGGTTGATGGATGCAAAGATATAGGCACATAGATAGCAATAGCAATAGCAGTTAGACTTATATACCACTTCATAGGGCTTTCAGCCCTCTCTAAGCGGTTTACAGAGTCAGCATATTGCCCCCAACAACAATCCGGGTCCTCATTTTACCCACCTCGGAAGGATGGAAGGCTGAGTCAACCTTGAGCCGGTGAGATTTGAACCGCCGAACTGCAGAACTGCAGTCAGCTGAAGTAGCCTGCAGTGCTGCATTTAACCACTGCACCACCTCTAGCTACAGATAGATGGATGGATAGATGGATGGATGGAGTGGATAGATAGATGATAGATAGATAGATAGATAGATAGATAGATAGATAGATAGATAGATAGATAGATAGATAGATAGATAGATATATAGAAAGATAGATAGATAGATAGATAGATAGATAGATAGATAGATAGATAGATAGATAGATAGATAGATGAGATAGATAGATACATAGATACATAGATAGATAGATATAAATAGATAGATAGATAGATAGATAGCTAGATAGATAGATAGATAGATAGATAGATAGATAGATAGATAGATAGATAGATAGATAGATAGATAGATAGATAGATAGATAGATAGATAGATAGATAGATAGATAGATAGATAGATGATAGATAGATAGATAGAAGAGATAGATAGATAGATAGATAGATAGATAGATAGATAGATGATAGATAGATAGATAGATAGATAGATAGATAGATAGATAGATACCACATCATTTTGTACAACTCAAGGCAACCTATATCTGTGTCTGTCAATCCAATTTTATTCAGTGGTCCCCCTTTCCACATGCTGCTCCTTACTACAGGTCCACATGAATCCATCTGAAGGGCTGCTAGAAGTTATGCTATAAGAAATTCCACCCATCTGAATGTAAGAAGTATTATGGAGAGAGTAATTTAAAAGGACCTGAATTTTGTTTGCGAGATAGCAACACATGTTTTCTTAGCTGAGCTGTGTAAGCTTTCAGTGAGTCATATCTCACTGTTCCTATATAGTGTGGGCCCATAGAGGTTCCATTAATTATTTGCCATTAAGCAGTTTTCACTCTCTTCCATCTGAAAAAAAAATGAATTCAAGTTGCTTATTACTTTGATTTTCTTCTTTGGGATGTCAATTTACATGTTTTTTTTTTATTAGTGCAGCTTTTTTTTAATAAGAAGCTGAAAAACATTTCAACTGAAAGACAAATTATTTTAAATATATCAGTTAATTGGATACTTTTGAATGGAATGTTGTGTTGTCTAATGCTGTATTTTTTTGTTTAGGAATTGTAATTCCTGTTAATTTATTATCTTACTGTGCTTTACTTTTCTAAGAGGGTTAAACATTCTAAGAGAAAGGCAGGAGTTGGATATTTTAAATAAGTAGATTGTTAGCAGATGTTTTAAATTTAAATCCTTAATTAGCTGATAACTCTTAATCTCTCAGAGTAGGAAATACTTTAATTCTGATGTAAAGTCTAGACAGTTTCTTCTTCTTCTTCTTCTTCTTCTTCTTCTTCTTCTTCTTCTTCTTCTTCTTCTTCTTCTTCTTCTTCTTCTTCTTCTCCTCCTCCTCCTCCTCCTCCTCCTCCTCCTTCTTGTCTTCTTGATATTTCCGGACAAACTAAACCTCTTCCTTAAAAATGTTAATAGGATAACAAGGAAACCACTAATCGCTTTACAATGGTGATTCACAATGCTGGATTACTCTTCTTAAGTGGTTTCCATTAGACAATAGACATCATTCCTTTTTAATTGTCCATCTTATCATTGCCTTCTGTTCATGTAATGTTTAGTTTGTAGTTCCTGATTTAATCATTCATACTGCTACTTCTGGTGATATTAAGCTTTATTGTCAGTAGTAGTGAGAGTAGGTTTCAGTTTATGGACATAGGTTTTTGGCTATCTCCATTCACAATTAATGGATGTCTCTTCTAAAATCTGTTATTCACCAAATAAGACTGTCTTTCTGGTGGATTTTTTTTAAAGGTTGAAAGAGATAGGCATTTGTATGTGTGAGTGCTGTGTGTGTGTGTGTGTGTGTGTGTGTGTGTGTTGTATAGATGATAGATACATGGTAGGTAGGGGGAGAGAGAGAGAGAGAGACAGAGAGAGAGAGAGAGATGATGGATGGATGGAAGTTGAATGGATAAATGTAGATAAATTGATAGATTTTAAATTTTAGATGATAGATGATGATAATGGATGGATGGATGGATGGATGGATGGATGGATGGATGGATGGATGATGGATGGATAGATAGATAGATAGATAGATAGATAGATAGATAGATAGATAGATGTAGAGAGCGATAAAGATATAAAGATACAGAGAGAAATGGAGGATTAGAGGATAGACAGACAGACAGACAGGCAAATGATAGAACCCCTAAAATCAGGCCGTACAGATAACGATATGAATTACATTAAATGTTTGAACTGATTGTCATTTTTTTCTGAAACATTTCCTTACTCACTTGATGCATGGCCTTTGATGATTCGTAAGTAGAAGAACATTTTTCTCCGAAAAACAAAATGACAAAACATATCACCCTTGGCTCATAAGGCCTGACTTTTGGCATGTACAGTAGTCCTCCAGATGACGTATTCACTCAGATCTTTCAAATGATGGGGTCATCCATGCTGTCTTACATTTAAAAACAAGAAGCTCTGGGTACCTCCATTAGTGGTTGCTTTACTGTTTGAGTCGATGCTCATATGGCCACGAGCGACACCAAAATTAAACCCAACTCTTCTGATGTGTGTACTCATGGGTTTGCAATGAAGAAAAAGAAATGTTTGCGACTGGAGCAAGAGGACACCATGGCATGATTCAGCCTCATAGGCTCAATGTTTCAGCTGAAAGGAAAGTTGTATGGTTTCTGCATGTTTGATTAATTTGCTCAGTGTGTGAATTTCTAATCTAGAAGTGTCCAGAATCTTAACTGTTGGTTTCTTTGTTATCCTAGTTTAATGCTAAGATTATGCTTATTTATATTTACTTCTGCGCTTGTTTAAAAAGAAAAAATATCCTCTGGTTTGGCTTTTAATAAAGTGTATATATTGAAAGGAAGGAAGGAAGGAAGGAAGGAAGGAAGGAAGGAATAAAGGAAGGTAAAGAAAGAAAGACAGACAGACAGAGAGAAAGAAAGAAAGGAAAGAAAGAAAAAGGAAGGAAGGCGGGAAGGAGGGAAGGAAAGAGAAAGAAGGAAGAAAAGGGAAGGAAGAAAAAAGGAAGGAAGGAGAGAGAGAAGAAAAAGAATAAGAAAAGAAGAAGAAAAGAAGGTAAAGAAAGAAAGAAGAAAGGAAAGAAAGAGAAAGGATAGAAAGAGGAACGAAGGAAGGAAAGAAAGAAAGAAAAAGAAAGAAAGAAGGAAGGAGAGAGAGAAAGAAAGAAAGAAGGAAGGAAAGAAAAGGAAGGAATGAAAAAAGGAAGGGAGAGAGAGAAAGAAAAAGAATAAGAAAAGAAGATAAAGAAAGAAAGAAGAGAAGGAAAGAAAGAAAAGAAAGAAAGAAAGAAGAAGAGAGAGAAAGAAGGAAAGAAGGAATGAAGGAAAGAAGGAAAGAAGGAAAGAAGGAAAGAAAAACTTCAATTATACAGTAACTATTATTAATTTCATTCATCACCCTTTGATATGATATTTTTGATCCACTCATTGGATTTTTTTCATTTTTTATGACTCAGCCTATAATTAAAAAATAAGCCTAAAATGGATCAAATATTTCTAGATCAATTTAGGCCTTATCTCTCCTAGGCACTAAGTGGATTGCTGCAATTTTGTGGGCAGACCTGAATACAAAATAAGAGCATTTCTTTCCAACAGGGCTGATTCTGCTGGGATCCTGAACATTAGGCAGTGTCATGTCAGGTAGGGAACCAAGACCATCCCCATGTTTATCCTGGTTGTGAAGCTTTTCTTGAAATCTAGATGGAAACATCTAAAAAAATGCATATCCTGGCAGGCATGTTGAACTAAATTATCACAGGATCAGAACGATTTCTGTATTTTTTTTTCTTTTTACGTTGAAATAATTTTGCACCATCTTTCATGTTGTCAGGGCTGCCCACAGGGAGACGCTTCTGGATGTGCAAAGCATGGAGTAGACGTTAAAAAAAAGAGCTCGGAGCTTTGATTGCCTAGTGGTGCCTGCCATTTTGATGCTGTTAACCTCCACTCTTTTTCCTCTGCTGGCAATAGTCACTGCAGAGCCGAGGTGGCGCAGTGGTTAGGGTGCAGTACTGCAGGCCACTTCAGCTGACTGTTATCTGCAGTTCAGCGGTTCTAATCTCACCGGCTCAAGGTTAACTCAGCCTTCCATCCTTCCGAGGTGGCTGAAATGAGGACCCAGACTGTGGGGGCGATATGCTGACTCTGTAAACCGCTTAGAGAGGGCTGAAAGCCCTATGAAGCGGTATATAAGTCTAACTGCTATTGCTATTGCTATTGCTTTCTATCCAATTTAAAACCAGCAACAGGACCCAGGATTTCACCCAGGGTACAGTATATCACAGTCTTGTGATGATATCCCTGATGGGCGATTTATGGGAGAAGAACCCCGAGTTCTTTCAAGCTTTACAAGGTGAAGTCTCTTTGGTTCAAGTTGGATCCCTCAAGCTAGTGACCCTTATACTGTCCAGTCTGATGAAAAGAAGGACTAGGGACAGTGGTGGGACTCAAATAATTTAACAACTGGCTCTCTGCCCTAATGACTGGCTGAGTAGGTGTCATGTGACTGGGTGGGTGTGGCCAACTCAACGTCACTCACGTCGATGGGTGTTTCACCTTAGCTGTTACGATGTAATAAGGGTTAACCGGAGAGGCAGTTTCTGTAAGCAGGGCAATAAAGGTGAGGGCTAGAAACAACACCAGAATGTTTCCTTCCTGCCTTCCTTACAGATTAGCCCTATAAAGTGGGGGGGGGGAAACTAAAGGAGATTTCTTCCAACAACCAGTTCTCCGAACTGCTTAGAAAGTTAACAACCGGTTCTCCCAGGTAGGTGCCAATTGGCTGAATCCCATCACTGATTAGGGATGACAAGATAGCAGTCTTCCAATATCTCAGGGTTGACACAAAGAAGAAGAAGTCAAGCTATTCTCCAAAGCACCTGAGGGCAGGACAAGAAGCAGTGGGTGGAAACCAATCAAGGAGAGAAGCAACTTAGAACTGAGGGAGAAATTTCCTGACAGTTAGAACAATTAATCACTGCAACAATTCCCTCCAGAAATTGTGAATGCTCCAACACTGGAAGTTTTTAAGAAGATGTTAGATAACCATTTGTCTGAAGTGGTATAGGGTTTCCTGCCTAAGTAAGGTGTGGGACTAGAAGACCTTCAAGGCCCCTTCCATCTCTGTTATTCTATGCTATTCTATTCTATTTTATTCTATTCTATTCTAGTCTCGTCTCATCTCGTCTAGTCTAGTCTACGTCTTCCACTTTTTTATATAGATTTGTTTTAATTTGTGTAATCTGATCTTTGAGAGCCAGTTTGGTCAAGTGGTTAAAGCATAAGGTTACAAAACCAGAAAACTGAAAGGGATGTTCCTGGACAGGCAGGAAAGTTTCTCTGATAATGAATTAGAACATCATAGCAATAGAACAAAGTTACTGGTCTTCATGATGTGAAATCCATGAATTGGACATCTAGACAACTTTTTTCCATGGGTGAAATACAGATAAAAGCTCAGACAGAGAAGTGATAGAAGATAGAAATCCCATTTTTATGGAAGGTGGGAGATATTATTTAAAGGACTCTGTTAATGACTATCCGCTGTGGGGAAGAAGTCTAAATGAAGCTTAAGTTGGAATGGACCAGTTGCTTTTGTGTCAGGAGGAAAACACAAGCAGAAGGAGTTTTCATAGCTTGAAATCCAAAAAGGTGTTGAACATGCAGGTCTCCATGTCTGCATTTAAAATGTCTTCAGCATGAAGAAAAAAGAATTATAGACTTCAATGTGTCTTTCATAATTCCGGACCTAGAACATTATGCCAATAACAAGCCTTTTACCTCAATGTGTATTGTTTGAGTTTTGCCATCTAAGTGGTTCTTGTTGCCAGAGTGGGATGACTGTTGTTCTATTTATAAATTAACATTCTGACATGCCTTGGCTAAGTGCCCCAAGACCTTTAGAGTTGAATGTATTATAGAGCATTATTCTCTCTCTCTCTCTCTCTCTCTCTCTTTCTCTTTCTCTCTTTCTCTCTCTCACACACACAAACTCCTTCTCCCTCTCACTTCCCCCCTCTCCTTCTTCCTCTCCCTTCGTCTCTTTCACACACATTTTTCTCTGTCTCTCTTTCTCTCCCTCTCCTTCCCCTTCTTCCTTCCTCTCTCTCACTCACACATTTCTCTCTCTCTTTCTTTCCCTCTCTCTCCGCCTCTTCTTCTCCCTCCCTGTGTCTCTCTCACACACATTTCTCTCTGTGTGTGTATCTGTGTCTCTCTCTCTCTGTATCCTTCCCCCCCCCCTCTCTCTCTCTCTCTCTCACACACACACACACACAACAGCAGCTATCTTATGGTAAGATGTGTTTTCTTCCCCTAGATGACATACAATTTTGGCCCTCTGCCTTTGCTGAAATAGCAAGTACAACAGAGCATAAGAACAACCTTGTAATAGCAATAACACTTAGACTTATATACAACTTCACAGTGCTTTACAGCCCTCTCTAAATGGTTTGCAAACTCAGCCTCTTGCACCCAACAACATGGCTCATTTTACTCACCTTGGAAAGATGGAAGAAGGCTGAGTCAACCTTGAGCCTGGTGAGAATCGAACTGCTGGCAGTCCGCAGAATTTGCCTGCAATGCTGCATTCTAACCAACAATGGTTTCAAAGGTAACCAAGTATACAGGCAGGGATCAAGAACACTTTTGCATTGAAAGCATCTAAAATGTTTTTGTTTACATTCCTGCACCGAGCAGTTGAGTTGGACACCTTCATCCGTGGCTCCATGATTTAATTACCTTCTCCTATTCTTCTTCCTCCTTCTTGTATTTAAATAGTTTGTTTTTTAGTTTCTGCTTTTGTTACAACAGACATTATTTCTGAATATTCATTCTCAAACCAAAACAACAAGCTGGGAAAAGGTTTGTAAAAAGAATGGTTGAGGTATTGTTACAAATCATAATAAATTAAGGTTATGATTGGTATGAAATTATACCATTCCAGAAAGAAAGGGAAATACTCTAGTTTGATACAAAGGATCAACTATTCCCTTGGCTTTTCATTGAATAGAATTAGTTGTTGTTTTTTCAGCAGTTTGAACTCAAATGAGAGTAACCAGAAATGTTATCCTGCTTACACTCAAAGGAACAAAGGCGTGCCATTATATGTATTGTACATGGGTTATCATTACAATCCTGACTTACAAAGAATTCTTCTGTCAACATTATTTAGCTGGTTTGCTTATGTGATGAATGACCTGGTTTACAGAACATCTGAATAAGGTTCCACCACAGATACAATACTAGCATAACCATCCATTACCTTCTTGATCTCTTGCAATTGTATTATCTTTAGTTATCGAAGAAGGGTAGGCAGAGGCGGTGGCAGAATTAAACGTATCATCAGCTTAGATCCTTACATTGTCACCAACGATCCAATTCCACCACCACCTCTTGAATTCTGTTGACCCTTAGATAAAAGGTAACGGTTCCCCTCACGCATATGTGCTAGTCATTCCCAACTCTAGGGGGCAGTGCTCATCTCTGTTTCAAAGCTGAAGAGCCAGCACTGTCCGAAGACGTCTCCGTGGTCACGTGGCCGGCATGACTAAACGCCGAAGATGCACGGAATGCTGTTCCCTTCCCACCAAAGATGGTTTCTATTTTTCTACTTGCATTTTTACATGCTTTCGAACTGCTAGGTTGGCAGAAGCTGGGACAAGTAACGGGAGCTCACTCCATTATGTGGTGCTAGGGATTCAAACTGCCGAACTGCCAACCTTTCTGATTGATAAGCTCAGCGTCTTAGCCACTGGGCCACTGTGTCCCTATGTTGCCACAAACAATCCAATCCCACCCCCACCCCCTTGAATTCTGTTGACCCTTATCTGGTGCCAATTTAGTGCTAACCATTAGTTGACTAGGTTCATGTGCATAGATCATTGAATAAATCTTCTATGCTGCAACTTAATGGATGATCCTGATCCTTGACATCAGCTGAAGCAATGCTTATAAGATAGTGGAACGAAAGGAAGGCAGTTATTTCCTTGTTTAAATGAGATATTCCAATTATTTCTCCTGTCATTAGGCAGCATATTGATTTAACAGTCACTTTTTAAAAATATCATTGGAATTCAGCCTCACTGTAAAATCTCCATTCCCTCCTCACTCCTGGGGGAAGGATACTGCAAAATCCCCATTTCCACCCCACTCCATTAACCTGCTTTCCAGCTTTGTTCTCCTGTTCTGGGCAACAGAAGAAGACCCAGCTGATCAGATGGGGGCAGAGCCAAACAGAGGTGGTATTTGCCAGTTCTCCAAACTACTCAAAATTTCCGCTATTGGTTCACTAGAACCGGTCAGAATTGACTGAATACCACCTCTGTCTCATAAGTATGCTTAGGATTTCATAGGTCTTCAGTTTTAATTACCTTACCAAAATCATTCTTTATCCAAAGATATACAGTCAGTGCCTGAAAATAGGAGGGAATATACTTATTGACAGATAGAGCAAGGATTCCAAATGGCATCCAATATTAAATCAGAGTCCAAGGCAAGAGGTTCCTCAAAGTTCCAATTTATTATCAGAGCCATGTTGGCACAGCTGGGAAAACCTGAACCTGAAAGCTTCCAGGTTTTCCCACCCAGTTGAAAGTTCAAGATCTTGCCCCCACACCTACACGTCCATCACAGGGTCCAATCTTCCACTGCCCCAAAGACAGATTCCTCCCATCCAGTTCTGGCCAGGTGAAGAGACAAAGATGACCTTGAGTTTCTAAGAAGAATGTTATTATGGCTACATATCACCCAACTCCATATAATCCCCCCTTCCATTTTCCCATAATAGAAAAGATGGCTTACAGGCATGACAGACTGCTTGCCTATCAGTGAAAGACAGAGAGAGAGAGAGAGAGAGAGAGAGGGAGGGAGGGAGGGAGAGAGAGAGAGAGAGAGAGAGAGAGAGAGAGAGAGAGAGAGAGAGAGAGAGAGAAAGAAAGGGGGATGAGGAATTCATCCAGTTTGTTGAATTGTTGACATGTTGAAATTCTGGGCTTTCCAAACATCTGAGACTTTGGACACCATTAAATGCATTCAGTTTTGCTTTCACAGACAAGTTCAGGGCAGCTTACAATTGTTCCCTCAGGGGACTCTGAAGACAATTTTCCCCTCAGGGCATGAAAGTTTTGGATCCAATATTTGGCCTTTAGAAAGTACCAATGACTATTTTTATCCTTGCAACAACAACAACAACAATAAAAAGGATAGTATTGAAGAGCTGTCAGAAAGGTTTAGCAACCATTAGTGTCGCTCCTGCACCAATTGATTCGAATCTGTGTTTGGTTGATTGCTAAACAGAACCAATAAAAGTCCACCTCTCATGCATTATTTAATCTTATATATTTACGTATTCCAGTATTGCTGATGCTCCAAAAAACATCATTTGGAAAAAAAGGACATTGGTTCTTCTGGAAGCTTAAGCCCATCAGGACATTGGTGAAAGTTGGCTGTCATTTTTCAAACTTTACTGAAGTTCAAATAAATAAATTTCTTCAGAGTTGCATTGCATTCACTTTCATGAGTGGATCAACTAACTGACATTAACATGATTGAGTGGGTCCAGAGGTATTTCATGAGAAGAGTACTCCACTCCTCTACTCACAGTAGAATCCCTTATGCTACCAAGCTTGAAATGTTGAGCTTGGACAATCTGGAACTACGCCACCTATGGGCCGATCTAAGCATAGTGCACAAAATTGTCTGCTATAATGCCTTGCCTGTCAATGACTTCTTCAGCTTCAACCACAATAATACACAGGCAAACCATTGTTACAAACTCAAGGTAAACCACTCCAAACTCAACTGCAGAAAATATGACTTCAGCAACAGGTCAATGCCTGTTGGAATGCTTTACCTGACTCCATTGTTACAGCCTCAAACACTCTCAGCTTCAATCTCAGACTGTCTATCGTGGACCTCACCCCATTCTCTTTATTCCCTCTGGGAGGGACCATTCACAGTCCACCTGTGCCTTTACTCCCAAGTCGGCCCTTGTTCCTTAGCTGTTCCTTTCTCCTGGCAGTTCTGCTCCACCTGTTCTTCTGCCCCACTGATGGCAGCTGATAACTGTCAGATGGCCCTGGTCCCATCTTTGCCTCCAACACAGAGCACTCATCAAAGTCTTCCCCAGACTCCAGGACTGGTTCCTCTCCAGTGGTGGGTTTCAATAATTGTTGGAACCTACTCTGTGGGTGTGGCCTCTTTTGTGGGAGTGGCTTGCCACCCATGTGACCGGATGGGAGTGGCTTGCTGCCTATGTGACCGGATGGGAGTGGCTTGCTGCCCATGTGACTGGATGGGAGTGGCTTGCCGCCCATGTGACCGGATATGAAATTATGAATTAGTACTTAGGTCGGTCCAAGTAGCTATTCAGAAGTTAGTGGTTAGAAGCAATCGTGAAGCAAGATATGGAATTAAAACCAGAAATATTTTGTTGGCTATTTGAAAGGGAGTATAATATATATTTAATTTTACACATGTTAGCAGCTGCTGGAATTGTGCACAACAGTGGAAAAACCGAGATGTGTAAATGAATAAATATTACAATGTGCAGGAATAAATAAATTGACAATTAAAATCAAGAAGGCTTTGAATACTTTTTCACGTGGGATTGGTTTTAGCAATTGCCAACTAACGGAAACAGAAATTAGAAATCCCAAAGTATGAAAGAAAACACCAATTATGTAAGGAAAGGTCCCTAAAATGTATAAGGAAATATTACTAGATCATTATTAATGCGTAGATAACTGCGGGACATTACACACCCACCAGTGGTGGGTTTCCAAAAGATTTGGAACCTCTTCTATAGGTGTGGCCTGCTTTCTGGGTCCACTGGTGGAACCTCTTCTAACCGGTTCGGTAGATTTGATGAATCGGTTCTACCGAATAGGTGCGAACTGGTAGGAACCCACCTCTATTCATGTCCCTCCCCAACCTCCTCACTGTCTGAGTCTGCCACCAGCTGTGCTGGCCACTGGCAGGCCACAATAAAAGCAGATGATTGGACTATGAGAATTTTGGGATGAAAAACTGGAAGCTGAAATCCTGAAACATGGAGATAGACTTCATTCATGAGTTCAGGCAATAAAGGAAACATTTTTTACATTCTTTCTTTTCATCAGGGTTGGTCTTCAGTAGCCTCCTTCTGAGCATACCACATTAGCCTTAAAGGGCATGGGAACATTCTGTGAACAATTCTCAAAGTTTTTTCCTGGATTTTAATAAGATACAGCAAGGAAGAAGACAACAAATCTTCACCGATCTCCTTCCAGATATATTTCTTCTTTCTGGCTAGTGAATTAGACCATTCTGCAATTTCTCACCGATAACAATCAAGTAATTAATGTTCGTTATATTGTTTACTCCTTAAAACTGAATCCGTTGATTTGATTTTTGTTTCTGGAATGAAAAAAAAAAGTATTGTTGACTTCATTTTATCATGATGGGTAATTTCGCCAAGTTTTTTTTTTTTTTTTTAGTTTTCTTTCTTTTCTCTCTCTCTCTCTCTCCTCAACCCAAAGAAGCTTCATTATAAATCTGTAATAAGTTCCGTAGAGATTCACAACTTTCCTCTTTTGTTTCTGGTGTAAAATGTATCATTGGGAAAAGCTATTGTTTTATTATTTCCTTTGTAATGAAGTGGCAAGCTTTCCAAAAAAAAAAAAGGTCTTTAGATAAAAATTGGGATGTGGAGACTGGAGAGTTTTTCTGAGCCAATCTGAAATAATAAAAGACGCTCCCATCAGATCTTGCCATCTACAAATATGCTTTGAATCAGTCTCTCGTGAAACCCTTTTCATATATATATTTTTTCCCCCACTGGCCTGGCAAATGACAGCAGGGTGAGACCAGCAGGGAGGACTTTTTAAGAGACAAAAGAGGCTTTTCTTGGCTTCATCTCTGGATGAAAAGATAATCATTGCTAAGCTTCTACTTTTGCAGGTCCTGTACTGTTCCTTGGTCTTATGCAAAAGCTGTCCTTCTCTCCTGATTTTGCACTGTTAAATCAATATGCTGCCCAACGACAGGAGAAATAGTTGGACTATCTCATTTAAACAAGGAATTGCCTCCATTTTCTTCCACGAGTGGGTTATTCTTTGTTCTGCAAGAGTACAGTCAGAATTTTTCCCATGACAACCCAGAAAAATCTGTTGTGGTTCGCCGGTGGCCTGCGGAGCTGGCAGTGGAGTCGGACAGTGAGGAGGTTGGGGAGGAGCATCGGCCAGTCTTGGAAGACTCGGACGAGGGCTCTGCGTCGGAGGCAGAGGGGGTGCCAGGGTCACCTGGGAGTTATGTGCTGCCTCCTGAGTCGTCCCCCCTGAGGGACGACTCGGGAGTAATAGCAGTTAGACTTATATACCGCTTCATAGGGCTTTCAGCCCTCTCTAAGCGGTTTACAGAGTCAGCATATTGCCCCCAACAACAATCCGGGTCCTCATTTTACCCACCTCGGAAGGATGGAAGGCTGAGTCAACCCTGAGCCGGTGAGATTTGAACAGCCGAACTGCAGAACTGCAGTCAGCTGAAGTAGCCTGCAATGCTGCATTTAACCACTGTGCCACCTTGGCTGGGAAGTGATTGGCTCCTCCCATAGGACATAAAGGAGCAGGAAGCAACTTTGTTACTTCTGGTCGATTTAAATTCTGACTCTGTGTCCTTGCAAAATAATATGCCAATTAGGTCTTTGGCAGCGTTTCAAGGGAGATAAAGTTGGGTACATCTCAGCGTTTTCCTGAAGGACTTTGTCAGACTACTGTCAGACTCTTTACAAACTATTTGTGACTTATTACAGGCTGTGAATGAACATAGTTCACAGCCTTTAAAATAAAAAGAGGGTTTTGGGGACTAAGCATGTGCTTTTTACCGTATCAGGAAGCCTAGGTCAGAACAAAATCTACCCAGAATCCTGAAAATGCTTTTCTTTCTTCCAATGGTCTACAGCAGGAGTGTCAAACTCAAGGCCTGGGGGTTGGATTCGACCCATAGGGTGCTTAAATCTGACCCACTGAGCCACCCTGGTAACAGCAAAGGACCAGCCCATGGTGTCTCTGGCAATAAAATGGAGCTCAGAAGGGCTGCACAAGGCCCTTCTGAGCTCCATTTTCACTGGCAGAGGGATGGAGGAGGCCATCACGGCCGAAAACAGAGTTCAGAAGTCCATTTTCACTGTTAAAGTTCTCAGTACACAGCAGCACACACACACCCCGACCTGAATGATGTCAAGCTGGCCAAACCTATCCTGCCCTCCCCCCCCCCCCAAGGTCAAACACAACCCTGATGCAGACCTCAATGAAATTGAGTTTGACACCCCTGGTCTACAGTGAAGTTCTTTCCATGTTGCCAGTTTTGATGATGTTCTTCAGACTGTCCTTGAGAAGAATCAGAGGAGCCTAAGAGCAGGTAGCAATTCTTAACTGTGATATTAGAGTGCCATAACCATATCATTGATCCAGCTTCCGTCAACCTAACCCTAACCCTAACCCTAGCAGTTCGAAAGCATGTAAAAATGCAAGTAGAAAAATAAGGACCACCTTTGGTGAGAAGGTAACAGCGTTCCTTCAGCGTTTAGTCATGCCAGCCACATGACCCCGGATACGTCTTCGGACAGCGCTGGCTGTTCGGCTTTGAAATGGGGATGAGCACCACCCTCTAGAGTCGGGAACAATTAGTACATATATGCGAGGGGAAACTTTACCTTTATCTTTAACAATATCATTTCTTTTTCCAAGTTGCTTCAAGGATATATGGTGAACACAGGTAAATTTATGCACAATTGATTAATCCTGAGTCTTTCACCACTTCTTCAGAAAAGAATATTCGAATTTAATAGCAGAAAACCAAAGTTGCTGGTGCGTTTCTCACCAAGGTTTTACTTCTTATTTGAAGCAAGGGAAAACGTATTCAGGGAAATGATCTTCCCTGAACTTTTACAGAAGTGAATGCAGTTTTATAACGCATTTGTTTTCAGATTAATTTAAGGCATGGCCTTGGGTGTGTAATTGCACCATTTTCTTTAACTAAACTGGATTGCATTAAATATAAAACGCTGTTCCAAATTGATCTGGGAAATTGATTTTTGATTGGTGTTTATGAAAGGATACAACCTTGTTTTTATTTTAATTATGATGGTGATGATGGTTTTTTTTTTTGCCATGCTTGTGGGCTAATACACCAATTTATATGGTGAATATATTTTAAACCGAACTTTCGACATAAAATATAGCAGTAGAGTTGCTCAATTGAGAAGCTTAGGAAGGCCAGTTTACAAAGTGATTAAATCTGGCCTTGATAATGTAAGATTGCTATAAAGTTGCAGCTCACTTTGAACAAAACTCACATACTACAGTGCCATGTTTTTACTGTCGTCCTAAGATGGTGATGTATTCCAATATTTGGAAGTTTATACATGGGTGAATCACTATTTATACCACTCCAAGTTCTGCCTGTCTGTCTATCTGTCTGTCTGTCTGTCTGTCTGCCTATCTATGTCTATCTATATCTATCTATCTATCTATCTATCTATCTATCTATCTATCTATCTATCTATCTATCTATCTATCTATCCATCCATCCATCCATCCATCCATCCATCCATCCATCCATCCATCCATCCATCCATCCATCTATCTATCTATCTATCTATCTATCTATCTATCTATCTATCTATCCATCCTATTGTTTACTTGCAACATTTTGCAAATAAAAATGGACTTCTAAATATCTTCATCCATTAGTGGGACATCATTCTCATACAGTGTGGTATTCTGTTATATGATATGCATTCTTATACCATATAACAGGATATGAGTTGCGCCATGAACAATTAAACTATTAAGCCACATGGATCATTTTCCCAACGGTGGAATGGAAGTTCAATGAAACAACTACTATACAAAAACACAGCCTGCTTGAGAAAGGATGGCTATGGAATATACACTATATTGCCAAAAGTATTCGCTCACAACTGAGTCTGCTTATGTGGATGGGTGAGCGAATACCTTTGGCAAGATAGTGTATATTGATCTATCATACCTAACATTTTAAAGGCTCTGAGGGACACACTTTATCCTAGAGTTACTGCATTGGTAATAATGAAAATGATGAGATACTACCTATTTAGCTATCCATCCAGCCATCAATCCATTCATCCATCCATCCATCCATCCATCCATCCATCCATCCATCCATCTCTATCTATCATCTATCTATCTATCTATCTATCTATCTATCTATCTATCTATCTATCTATCTATCTATCTATCTATCTATCTACCTACCTACCTACCTACCTACCTACCTACCTACCTACCTACCTATCTATCTATCTATCTATCTATCTATCTATCTATCATCTTCTATCTATCTATCTATCTATCTATCTATCTATCTATCTATCTATCTATCTATCATCTTCTATCTATCTATCTATCTATCTATCTATCTATCTATCTATCTATCATCTTCTATCTATCTATCTATCTATCTATCTATCTATCTATCTATCATCTATCTATCTATCTATCTATCTATCTATCTATCTATCTATCTATCTATCTATCTATCTATCTATCTAGAGATTTAGAGATTTAGAGATTTATTAATATTTGTAGGCCGCCCTTTTCCCTGAGGGGACTCAGGGCGGCTCACATAAAATAGGGGAAGGGGAGATACAGACATTAAGATAAGACATATAATAAAATAATAAACAACATACATTCATCATTCGGGAGGGGAATTATCCTTGTCCCCAGGCCTGACGGGCGAGCCAGTTCTTCAAGGCTGTGCGGAAGGCCTGGACGGTGGCGAGGGTGCGAATCTCTACGGGGAGCTCGTTCCAAAGGGTCGGGGCTACTACTGAGAAGGCCCTCCTCCTTGTAGTTGCCAGCCGACACTGGCTGGCCGATGGTATACGGAGGAGGCCTAATCTATGTGATCTTATTGGTCGCAGGGATGTAATTGGCAGAAGGCGGTCTCTCAAGTATCCAGATCCACTGCCATGTAGGGCTTTATGGGTGACTAATAGCACCTTGAAGCGCATCCGGAGATCGACAGGTAGCCAGCGCAGCTCGCGGAGGATAGGTGTTATGCGGGTGAACCGAGGTGCACCCACAATCACTCGCGCGGCCCGCATTCTGTACTAGCTGAAGTCGCCGGATGCTCTTCAAGGGCAGCCCCATGTAGAGCACGTTGCAGTATTCCAGCCTAGAGGTCACAAGGGCCCGGGTGACTGTTGTGAGAGCCTCCCGATTCAGGTAGGGTCGCAACTGGCGCACCAGGCGAACCTGGGCGAATGCCCCCCTGGTCACAGCCATTAAATGGTGGTCAAACGATAGCTGTGAGTCCAGGAGGACTCCCAAGTTGCGAACCCTCTCTGAGGGGTGTAGAATTTGACCCCCCAGCCTGAGTGATGGAATATTGGTCGAATCTCTGGGAGGGAAACACAACAGCCACTCGGTCTTTTCTGGGTTGAGCACGAGCTTGTTAACCCTCATCCAGTCCATAACAGCTTCGAGGCCGCGGTTCATCACGTCTGCCGCTTCATTGAGTTGGCACGGGGCGGACAGATACAGTTGAGTATCGTCCGCATATTGATGGTATCTAATCCCGTGCCTGCGAATGATCTCACCCAGCGGTTTCATGTAGATGTTGAATAGTAGGGGGGATAAGACCGAGCCCTGAGGCACCCCATAAGTTAGGGGCCTAGGGGACGATCTCTGCCCCCCCACTAACACCGACTGCGACCTGTCCGAGAGGTAGGAGGAGAACCACCGCAACACGGCGCCTCCCACTCCCACCTCCCGCAGTCGTCGCAGAAGGATACCATGGTCGATGGTATCGAAAGCCGCTGAGAGGTCGAGGAGAACCAGGATGGAGGAATGTCCTCCATCTCTGGCCCTCCAGAGATCATCAGTCAATGCGACCAAAGCGGTTTCTGTGCTGTAACCGGGTCTGAAGCCTGACTGGAAGGGGTCTAGATAGTCTATCTATCTATCTATCTATCTATCTATCTATCTACCTACCTACCTACCTACCTACCTACCTACCTACCTACCTACCTACCTACCTATCATCTATCTATCTATCTATCTATCTATCTATCTATCTATCTATCTATCTATCTATCTACCTACCTACCTACCTACCTACCTACCTACCTATCTATCTATCTATCTATCTATCTATCTATCTATCTATCTATCTATCTATCATCTATCTATCTATCATCATTATCTATCTATCTATCTATCTATCTATCTATCTATCTATCTATCTATCTATCTATCTATCTATCTATCTATCATCTATCTATCTACCTACCTACCTACCTATCTATCTATCTATCTATCTATCTATCAATCATCTATCCCTACATCTATCTATCTATCTATCTATCTATCTATCTATCTATCTATCTATCTATCTATCTATCATTATCTATCTATCATCATCATTATTATTATCTATCTATTTATCATCTATCCCTCTCTCCTCTCTCACACACATCTATCTCTCCCCTCTCCCTCCTTCCCTCTCTCATCTATATCTCTCTCATCTTTCTAGCTATCTAGCTATTTTCCTTCTGTCTTAAGTCTTTTCTTCCCATTCCCCCAAAGCAGTGGACTGTTATCTGATTTATTTTCCTAGCTTTGAAATTAGAAGCTGCCTGGTTCCCCTCTTCCCAGCTTCATCCCTTACAGATCAGATGCTAGAAGTAACACTATAAGGGCTCTACACTACAAGGGAAACATAAGTATCTTTCATATGCTCAAGCAGGGAAGACGTTAGGGGGGGAAAGAAGGGATTCAGAAATACGTTTCTTGGCATGACTTAGTCTCTTCTCTCCAGCTAGCAGAGTGGTTTGAATTGCTTACATATAATTTAGGATTTGGTTTAACTAGTTCAAAGTATGTGGATATCCAAAACCAGATTGTAAAGGGGGATCAATTTCCCACTTGATTCATAATATTCCCCAACATTTATTTATTTTAAAAAACCTATTTTCATGGTACGCTTTGAGAAATTTCAACCAAACTTGGTAGACAGATTACTTACCCTTTGGAAACAAATACTGTGTGGGTAAGACACCCCTAACATACCTCGGGGTGCATTTTCTGTTAGGATACAGCCTGTTGTGCCTTAAAATGGCTTCTACTGTACTGCCTTAAAATGGCTTCTACTGTACAGTGCTGTGGAATTGCCAAGGTAACAGCTTCACAGTACTCCCCAAGGGGGCTCCCTCTGTTAAGGGGGAAAATCCAACATTAGAAATTGTGGCAATGTTCATGGAAGGAAGGTTGGGAGTGCTTTGTTATCAGCTAGTTTCATTATAAAATCCCTTTTCTTCTTTTCAGTGTCTATTAGTCAAGGAGTGACTAACTGATTTGGTTGTAGTTAAGTCACCAAGCTATAAACTGGGAGATCGGGAGTTCTAGTCCAGTCTTGGGCACAAAGCTGGGTGACTTTGGGTCAGTCACTGCCCCTCAGCACTAGAGAGGAGACAATGGCAAGCTATTTCCTAATCACACACTCACTCATCACAAAATCTCCAGAACCGTAAAGCATACAAGCTTGAAATTTTACACGTATGTTCCTCTTGGCTTCTACGTGCTAACTAAGAAAGGATTTTTTGAATTGACCATCAGATCATTAGCATTTATTATACAGTAATTAATATGCTCTGATGCTAAGGAATTCTACTCCCCCTTCCCACCTGAAAAGAACTCTCTTCCAACTGCCAGTTGCCTCACATCCTGTTACCTCAGTTCTAACCGGCAGACGTTTCACTCCTTCACTCAGGATCGGTCTGGAGTTCCTTACAGTACTAAATATCAGTACCTCAGCAAAATGTCTACGCCTATGGTACTGCTTCCAAACTCAAGGCGATGGGAGTGATATTCCCTTATGCATTATATGCCTACACAACCCTTTCACTTCATTTCACTTCACACACAGCTGCAATAAAAGTGTTTTTCTATGCATGGACACACATGCAGAGATGGCTGGAGGCAGCTTTCAATGACATTACACGAACTGTACAGAGGACCCTAGGTGTTTTAATGCTTCGAAGACCTATTATTTACACACGAGGGTGTGTGTCGCGAAGCATCAATATCTGCATATTGAATACAAGTTTCAACCCCTGAAATATTATAAACTAGCTGATAACTCGGCGTTGCCTTTATTTACACTAAACCTGTATTAGACAGGAAAAGGACTGAATTATATCTATAGTGTTAAGTCAAAGTAATGCTAGAACACACAGGGAGTGATACAGAGACACAGACACAGACATGAACTTGAATCCAAAATGCACACTATCACTGTCAAAAGTACTGTGATTTGACAGTATAGATATAATTCAGTCCTCTTAATTTCAGCATTCCAGGGATTCCAGAGTTATGCTGGAACACACAGACACACAGACACACACACACAGACACAGACACACACACACACACACACACACACACACACACACACACACACCAAGGGGTGTTAGGGATGTCTTACCCCCATAGTATTGTTTTTTCCAGAGAGTAAGTCATCTGTGTACCAAGTTTGGTTGAAATTGCTCAAGGCGTTCCAGAGTTATGCTGGAACACACAGAGACAAATACACACAGCCATTTAGATAGATAGATGATAGATAGATAGATAGATAGATAGAGAGATAGATGATAGATAGATAGATAGATAGATAGATAGATAGAGAGAGAGAGAGAGAGAGAGAGAGAGAGAGAGAGAGAGAGATAGATAGATAGATAGATAGATAGATAGATAGTGGAAGGATAATAGATAGATGATAGATGATAGATAGATAGATAGATAGATAGATAGATAGATAGAGATATGAAATATAGATAGATAGATAGATAGATAGATAGATAGATAGATAGATAGATAGATAGATAGATGAAATATAGATAGATAGATGATAGAGATATAGAGATACGATGGATAGATAGATAGATAGATAGATAGATAGATAGATAGATAGATAGATAGATAGATGGATGATAGAGATATGAAATATAGATAGATAGAAATATGAAAGATAGATAGATGATAGAGATATAGAGATACGATGGATAGATGATAGATAGATAGATAGATAGATAGATAGATAGATAGATAGATAGATAGATGGATAGATAGAGATATGAAATATAGATAGATAGATAGATAGATAGATAGATAGATAGAAATATGAAAGATAGATAGATAGACGATAGAGATATAGAGATACGATGGATAGATAGATAGATAGATAGATAGATGATAGATAGATAGATAGATAGATAGATAGATAGATAGATAGATAGATAGATAGATAGATAGATAGATAGATCATGCCCTGCCTTACAAGGCAATGCTGTGTTTTTATTTTTTTAGTCCTCTTTAAGAGTGGGGAAGAAAGTGGGATTGGACAGTCTGTGGAAAAAGTCCAGTGTTGTTATATGATTTCCTAAAGGTTGATGCTTTTCGGGAGAAATGGAGAACAGGGGGGTTTAAGAGCAGTTCAGTTTATTTAAAGGTTGCAGAGCTTTGTGATAGATGGATGTACAATGTTAAACAACAGTGCAACTTTTCATTTTTCTTTCCTCCCGAGTCAGTCCTTGCCTCTTAGAAATTAGTATATTCTCATATATTGTAGTAACCAAGAACCCTACTCCGGTGATACATTACACCCAAGCTTCATATCTATTAAACCGAAAGAAAATCTAGGGATGAGCTGACTTTAGCACAGATACAAGAAGCTAAGGAAACTTATTTATTTGGTTTCCAGCCAAGCCTTCCTTTCAAAATCATATTCAGGGCTAGCAATAATACAAAGAAGGTTAGAGCAGCATTAACAATTAACTGAAGATCATTTAAGACTCTGAAAAAGAATCCGATTAATTAAAACTTACCACAACAGATAAAGCCGCTTAACTTCCAAACAATTGTTTGAATGATTATTTTTATCTAAAGTTCTGCAGTCCAGGGAAGCAGGATATTTTTTTTTATTTGTTTGTTTGTATCCTGCCTTTATTATTTTTACAAATAACTCAAGGTGGGCTGGACATATCTAAATCACTTTCCTTCTTTCCCCCTGTGCATTGGGTTGGGTTGACACCCAGCTGGCTTTCATGGCTACAGTGGGACTTGAACTCACAATCTCCTGGCTTGCTTTAACCACTGGACCATGTTAGCTCCGATGAGGCTGAAACAGGGGAAACTATTTCTCAAAATTAATTTAGAATGAATGAGCTGGAAGGGACCTTGGAGGTCTTGTAGTCCAACCCCCTGCTGAAGCAGGAGAACCTATATTATTTTTGATAATTGCCTGTCTATAATCTTCTTAAGAACCTCCAGCGAAGGAAGCACCCACGATTTCTGGAGGCAACTTCTGTTCCACTGGTTAATTGCCCTCACTGTTAGGAAGTTTCTCCTTAATTCCCGGTTGCTTCTCTCCTTGATTAGTTTCCATCCATTGGTTATATTGATGGTTGATTTATGATTCCAACTACTGTGGGTTTAGAAACTACCAGCCAATTCCAGAATCAGAATGAGAATAGAGCTGGACGGGACCTTGGAGGTCTTCTAGTCCAGCCCCCTGCTCAAGCAGGAGATCAGTCCATAGATTTCCACTGCTCTCCTCTCCTCTGGCTTTGGTGCATCCATGTGTCAGGCACTGGACCCAGCTGAGCTGTTCCTCCTCTTCCCCATAAGTCACCTCCAGACTTGGGGCTGTTGACTCTCGATCTGAGGGCTGATGGACAGCCCCGGCTCCGCCTCTGTCTCTGTCTCTCTCTGTGTCTCTGTCTCTCTGTCTCTCTCTGTCCCTCTCTGTCTCTGTCTCTCTCTCTCTCTGCCAGCTCAGTTCCCTTTTCCCCCTCGGAGCTCTCCAGTTGCCTTGATGCTGGTCCTGACTTCCACACCGCCTCCTCATCAGATTCAGCTGCTGGAGGGGCCGGTGGCTGACAAGCCACAACAGTATCCATCCTACATGGTTTATGTCCCTGTTCAATTAAAGTTCCTTCCCTATAAAAGTAAATTGACCTCCAGGCATATCCATTATCCATTATCTTCTCTAGAAAGATGCCCACTAGATTTAGGCAGCTCTAACAAATTTGAATAAACAAATCCATAAAAAATAAAGAATCAGAATCAGAACAGAGCTGGAAGGGTCCTTGGAGGTCTTCTAGTCCATCTCCCTGCTCAAGAAGGAGACCCTATACCATTTCAGACAAGTGACTGTCCAATTTCTTCTTTAAAACTTCCAGTGATTGAACACCCACAATTTCTAAAGGCAAGGTGTTCCACTGGTTAATTGTCCCCACTGTTAGGAAGTTTCTCCTTTATTCCATATTGCTTCTCTCCTTGATTAGTTCCATCAACCATAATAGAGCTGGAAGGGACCTTGGGGGTCTTCTAGTCCAACCCCCAGTTCAAGCAAGAGATCCTAGACCATTTCAGATAGGTGGCTGTCTGGTCTTTTCTTCAACACCTCCAGTGATGAAGGACCTACAACTTCTGGATGAAAGCTGTGCCTCTGGTTAATTGTCCTCACTGTCAGGAAGTTTTCTCCTTAATTCCAGGTTGAATCTCTCCTCGGTTAGCTTCCATTCATTGTTCCTTCTCCTGCCTTTCTTGACGTGCCTCAGGGACAGTGCTGTTTTGTAGAGCAGGTTCGCTAATCCTTCCACAACGAAGGGAATGACAAGGGTAAAGCTTTTGATTAAATCCCAGATGTAAATTTTCCTGCCTCCCCGGGACATCAGCAAAATCAAAATTGTGAAGAATGGGCTGGCTAAGAACTAATCGTTAAATTCTCAGGACAGTTTTCTTTCTTTGTTTCTTTTTTTAATCGAATCCTTGCTAATGTAGACAAGAAAAATGGAGATAGGTCAAATTGAAATCACACCCTACCCTGCCCCTTTCCCTCCCCGGAAAAATTGCCGCTGAGGAATAGAATACTCCTAACGCCTTACGCCTGTTTCTGCTACATGGTGATAAACTTGCAATATTCACTGAGAAAGTGTACCAGGAAATTTATCAAGGAAATGGCAGAGCAGAACAATAAACCACTGCATATTTTTTCCCCGAGATTGCACTTCCCCAAATAGGTAGGCCAGTGATAACAATCTGTGGGTAAAATAGACTTAAAAAAAAAACCCTCTGCCTTTGATTTATTAATAATGAAGTCTATTTGCTTGGCAGAACCTACAACACCATCTGTCTTCCACGACGGAGCTTCAACTGATCTATTTATAAGGCAGATGTCATCTGCAAAGTTTAAGTCTAAAGTTTAACTTCTTTCCATGCAGGGCCCGTTTGGTTCCTGGCGGATTGCCACATGAGAAAGCTAGGAGACACATCAAACAGTCTGACTAAGAAAGATGCCACCTATTCCGTTTCGCAGGCTATTTATTACTGAGAGTGTCCACAGTTAGAGAAGAATATCCCATGTGGTTGTGGCACAATAGCAATAGCAGTTAGACTTATATACCGCTTCATAGGGTTCTCAGCCCTCTCTAAGCGGTTTACAGAGTCAGCATATCACCCCCCACAGTCTGGGTCCTCATTTCACCCACCTCGGAAGGATGGAAGGCTGAGTCAACCCTGAGCCGGTGAGATTTGAACCGCTGAAGTGCAGATAACACTCAGCTGAAGTGGCCTGCAGTACAGCACTCTAACCACTGCACCACCTCGGCTCTAATCCACGTGGGAGCCTTCCTGAAGCTGATATGCTTTTGACAAGTTGACCTCCTTATCCATTATGATGGGAATTTATTAGGACTGAGGAAGGGATGAGTATGTGTAAACTTTAGAAATATTTGGGGTAAAAATAATTTGAGACTCTTTTTCTTTCTTTTACAAACAAACAAACCAACCATGAATATTGACCACAATTGTTCTCATATACCGTATTTTTTGGAGTATAAGACACACCTTTTTCCCTCAAAAAGGAGGCTGAAAATCTGGGTGCATCTTATACACTGAATACAGCATTTTCTGCCCCCCCAAAACACTTCCCCCTTTACCAAAATGGCTGTGCAGAGCCTTTAGGAGACTTTCTGAGTGCTCCTGAGGGCTGGGGAGAGCAGAAATGAACAAACAACGTGTCATTTTTTGCTCAATTTTGCCCCTCTCCCCAGCCCCCAGGAGCACTCTACAAGCTTCCTAAAGGCTATTCATGCCCTTTTTGGGGGGGGGAAACGGGCCCGTTTTTGCGAAAAACGGGTTGTTTTTGGGAGGTCCACAGAGTGCAAAAACTTTTTTTAAAAATTTGCCTCTTCAAAATCTTGTTGCGTCTTATACTCCAGTGAGTCTTATACTCTGAAAATACGGTAACCATTGTGGGTGGTATTCAGCCTTTTTGGACTGGTTCGGGTGAACCAGTAGCAGAAAATTTGAGTAGATCAGAGTACCCGGACTGTGGGGGCAGGTTGCTGACTCAATTTGCTAAAAAAATTTGTAAACCGCTTAGAGAGGCCTGAAAGCCCTATGAAGCGGTATATAAGTCTAATAAATAAATAAATAATAAATAGTACCAGCAAATGCCACCTCTGGCTGGCCCCGCCCTCCTGCCACCGCTGTTCCCTGTCCTGCATTCCCTTGTTTTTTTTAGCTCAGCTGATTCACGCGATAGAGCAGATGGCCGCACCTCAGCTGAGCTAAAACACAGCTCAGCTCACTGGTGCTGACAGTGTTTGAGTGCTGCATGTGCGCACAAAACTCCCTCTCATAGAACCGGTAGGAAAAAAGTTGGAATCCTATCACTGGTCCATATCATTATTAGCTTGAAGTCTGGGAAAGCTATGGTAGAGTAGAGCATTTCTGCTTCCTCATCCCCCCTCTATATAGTATAGAATGGTATGGTATGGTATGGTATGGTATGGTATGTATGGTATGGTATGGTATGGTATGGTATGGTATGGTATGGTATGGTATGGTATGGTATAGTATAGTATAGTATAGTATAGTATAGTATAGTATAGTATAGTATAGTATAGTATAGTATAGTATAGCATAGCATAGTATTTATTGCCATTGTACAAAATAAATACAACAAAATTTGTTTTAGCCTCACTGGTGCAAAATTATAGCGGAAAAGAAAACAGAAAAAAAAGGAAAAGGAAAAAAAAACTAGTTATACATTTCTCTGTGTGCATGGAGTGATTGTGATTGTGTTTAAGAGTCTTGACAGCCCAAGGATAGAAACTATTTTTAAACCTATTTGTTTGGCTGGCTATACTTTGATGTCTTCTGCCCGATGGTAGAAGTGCAAAGAGACACTGACCAGGGTGTGAATCATCTCTGAGTATCTGCCTTACTCTGCTAAAGCAGCGAGATCTGGCGGTGTCATCCAGTGGTGTTAGAGGGCAACCGATGGTTTCTTGTGCTGAGTTGATCACTCTCTGTAGTGCCTTCCTGTCTGCAGCTATTAAACCAGCATACCATACTATAATGCAATATGTGAGGACACTTTCTATGGTGGACCGATAGAAAGAGGTCATCCGCTGTTGTTCCTCCTGATTTTTCTGCAGGACTCTAAGAAAATTTGAGTATTTTGAGTATTTATTAATACTTATAGGCCGCCCTTTTCCCTGAGGGGACTCAGGGCGGCTTACATAAAATGAGGGGAGTGGGTATACAAACAATAAACACACACAATACATAAAAGTAAAATAATAAGCAACATTCATTCATCATTCGGGTGGGGGCAATTATCTTTGTCCCCAGGCCTGCTGGGCTAGTCAGGTCTTGAGGGCTGTGCGGAAGGCCTGGACAGTGGTGAGGGTACGAATCTCCATGGGGAGATCGTTCCAAAGGGTCGGAGCTACTACTGAGAAGGCTCTCCTCCTTGTAGTTGCCAGTCGGCACTGACTGGCAGATGGAACTCGGAGGAGGCCTAATCTATGTGATCTAATTGGTCGCAGGGAGGTAATTGGCAGGAGGTGGTCTCACAAGAAATGAAGTCTCTGTTGGGCCTTTCCAATCACTACGAATGTGTTGTTTTTCCAGGTGAGATCTTGACTAATAAGCACTCCCAAGAATTTAATAGAACAGAGCCTCCTCGATATACAGTGGGGCAAGTTCCTCTCTGTGCTTCCGGGAAATCTAGCACCATTTCCTTTGTCTTACTAGTATTTAGATATAAGGGGTTTTTTTTTAGCACCATGCGGATACCTTCTGGACTTCTTCCCTGTATGCTGATTCGTCCCCTCCAGTTATGGGACCCAGCACCATTGTCTCATCTGCAAACTTTATTATGATGTTGGATGATTATATGATAATTATATATCCTATAATACAGGAAATAATTATGGTCTATAGTTTCAAGGCTGCTCTTTTTAACCTGTTAAAGTCATGAATATTTCACACCTTGAAATCCATTGTTTTAACCTTGCCATTGATTAACATAAAGTACAGCCCTTTAAGTTTCATGCTTGTGTATTAACATAATGGTAAATATTTTAAATAGGAAGGAATCTTTGTCACGTCTTCAGCCAAAGCTGTCAAACTGAGAATAAGAATGTCTTACTCGAAAAACCATTAAGCAGGGAATAAAAGAAACATCTTCTGCTCATGTTCTCCTTGTTGAAATCCTGGTGTCTTCACAGAGAAAGTGGGTTTAGGCTTTTTAAAGATCTTCATGAAACATGTTTGGAGGAAAAAAAACACCCTACTTTCAAGTTGTTGATTATTTTTATCATTACTACTTACAACTTCTTCTGGCTGGGTAAATGTCAGCAAAGAGAAGCTTGGAGCACCAGCTGTGTCTTCTGACTGAAGTCTCACTCTGGCAGAAGGAGAATCAATTATGCAGCCATACAAACTATATTTTTGGGGAGAGATTCGCTCTTTTTTTTAAGCATCAGCAGGCTTCCAGATCTGCTTAAAAACCCCATGGGTGTTCACCAGTAATACCCTGTATTGGCTGTTCATTGGACGAATAATTTGTGCTGGAACAAGTGAACCGTCTCTAATGCTAAAAAGCAACCTGCCCTGGCTTGGAAGGGAGGAAGGTGTCACCCCACCTTCTTGAAGATTTTGACCCCCTTCCCATTTTTCAGATGTCTCATTACTACACCAGATTAAGGTTGACCGAAGCTATATAGTCTTTTGTCTCAGAAGCGCTGTCTTGGACGAGGTGGGATGGCCTTGCGGTGCTAGATTTGTCTGATAAATGGATTCCTCTGTCATATCCATAAATGGATTCCTCTGTCATAGAGCCGAGGTGGCGCAGTGGTTAGAATGCAGTATTGCAGGCCACTTCAGCTGACTGCTATCTGCAGTTCGGCGGTTCAAATCTCACCGGCTCAAGGTTGACTCAGCCTTCCATCCTTCCGAGGTGGGTGAAATGAGGACCCAGACTGTGGGGGCGATATGCTGACTCTGTAAACCGCTTAGAGAGGGCTGAAAGCCCTATGAAGTGGTATATGTCTAACTGCTATTGATATTGCTATATCTTCATGTTGGTTGTTTCCTGTGTGATTGGTTGTTAGCTATGTAATGGGATGGTTCTTTCCCTGCCTCTACTCCTCCACTTTCTCCTCTTCAGAAACTCTTACTAATTCCACCTCCACCTCCTCCTCCTCCACCTCCTCCACCTCCACATCTGTCCGTCCATCTGTCCGTCCATTCTGGGGTGGGATTCAGCCAGTTTGAACCGGTTCGGGTGAACTGGTAGTTCTGGTGAGCATTTGACTCCGTTCACCCATCCTGTGCTTCCTGTCGTATATTTCCCTGTCTTTTAGCTCAGCTGATTCCCGGGGCACAGTGGTTTGTAGTGCATCAGCTGTTTTACTCACAATCCCTGACATAGAAAGTAAGTTTTGAAGCTTAAAAAGGTCATTTTTTGAATGCTGCACACACACAGACACACGTGAAGCACACACTCATCAAACCGGTTGTTAATCTGGTTGACTCAGCCTTCCATCCTTCCGAGGTGGGTAAAATGAGGACCCGGATTGTTGGGGGCAATATGCTGACTCTGTGAACCACTTAGAGAGGGCTGAAAGCCCTATGAAGCGGTATATAAGTCTAACTGCTATTGCTATTGCTATTGCATCCCATCACTGTCCATCCGTCCATCCGTCCATCCGTCCATCCGTCCATCCGTCCATCCGTCCATCCGTCCGTCCGTCCGTCCGTCCGTCCGTCCATCCGTCCATCCATCATTCTCTTCTATTCTCTATTTCTATCTATCTAATCTATCTATTTCTATCTTTGCCTGCCTGCCTGCCTGCCTGCCTGCCTGCCTGCCTGCCTGCCTGCCTGCCTGCCTGCCTGCCTGCCTGCCTGCCTGCCTGCCTGCCTGCCTGCCTGCCTGCCTGCCTATCTATCTATCTATCTATCTATCTATCTATCTATCTATCTATCTATCTATCTATCTATCTATCTATCTATCTATCCCTTCTTTCTTCTTTTCATCCATGCAGCAGCCCTATGAGACATGCTACCCAACAACTGTCTCTTGTTGGGGTGGAGACCTATACCTCTTCTCCTGTTTCCTCATGATTGGAATTATTATAACTGCAACTCTCTCTGCTAGTGCAACAGAAGATTATACATTCTTCTCTCTCTTCTTCCTTTGTATTTCTCATCTAACATCGGCCTATGAGAAAAATACAACCACTATTGACCAACCTTCGAAGTGAGCTATACATAAAGCGATGCGTTCCAGCTGGTAAGGTCCTAGATGAATAACAGGATATATTTTTTCATAGGAAGGAGGAATTCAGAAATATGCAGGCAATAAAAACAGATGATTCCCTTTGTTGTAATTCCTCTGGCCTTTTCTTTATTAGACCTCCATTTTATAGCCAAAGAGGTAATAAATGCAAGGAAAAAAATGCTATTAAACAACATGGGATGGTATATATCAGTTATACCTGCAAAGCATATCAATTTCATCAAATCCATTTTGTCAAAGAAACAAGAAATTCTGGGTTAAGTTTCCCAGAACAAGCAGTGTCATAAATTCAGCAGAGACACATTTCCCTATTGCTAAAACTCCTTATGTTCCCATTATTGGATAAAATGATCTTTATTAACTCACTTTTATTGACAGAGGAATATTTTCTCCAGTCTATCTATTTAAAAAGGGATGAGTAGCATAGCCTGTTTTGACAGTGAAAATAATAACCGCCATACAGAATTTGCCCTGGCCAGGATCATATACATTTACGATTAATCCAAAAAGTTTAAAGAACTGTACCTTCCAGATACCTTTGATCATCTATCTCTCTATCTCTCTATCTCTCTATCTCTCTATCTCTCTATCTCTCTATCTCTCTATCTCTCTATCTCTCTATCTATCTCTCTATCTCTCTATCTCTCTATCTCTCTATCTCTCTATCTCTCTATCTCTCTATCTCTCTCTCTATCTCTCTATCTCTCTCTATCTATCTATCTATCTATCTACATACATACATACATACATACACACACTGTATGTATATGTATGTATGCATGCATGCATACATACATACATACATACATACATACATACATACATACATACATATATATATATATATATATATATATATATATATATATGCTGGTCTTGTTGTATTCGGGTCTTTTCCCGTGTAAGATTGAAATTGTCTTAACAACTTGGTGGGAGTCTCACTTTGATTAGGTTGGTAATTCTTTTTCTTTGGAATCCGTTGGAGATCAATATGTTTAAGCTAGAAAACCAAGGAGTCTATGAAATACCATGCAAAATCTGCCCTGCAACATTTCATAGGACAAACAAACAGGAGAATAAATGCATGCATTGCAGAACACAAGAACGCAGTAAGAAAAAAAGAAAAAAAAAACTTCCTCCCTTTTCCAGCACCTTAAAGCTACAGGACATGAAATTAATTTTGAAGGAGCCAAATTAATCTCCAAAACTGAACATTTCAACAAGAGAATAATTATGGAAGCTATCGAAATAGAGAAACATCTCCACAACAGGAATAAATGTGACAATACCTCCTGCCTACCAGACATCTGGAAACCAGCCCTAGTCAACAAACAAGCCCCACCCACCACCCAGGCCATTACAACAGAAAACAACAACGGACACACAGCCAGCACAAATCAGCACCAATCTACCAATCATGATACAATCACACGACCAGTCATTCCACTTACTGAAACAAAGCCAGCACTCCACACACCCCCACCAAGATTTATAGAAAGACGGCAGCTCCGACCATGCTTTAAGCCGAAAAAATCAGCCTGAAGATGGCGAGTGAGACCTCGCTGAAACATTGGCAAGACAATCTCAATCTTACATGGGAAATGACCCAAATACAGGGATTCCCCGTCTATCTTCAGTCTAACTTGTCAGGAAAGTTCCTACATATGCCCACACAACATTGATGCCAGGGGTGGGTTCTGGCCACCATTGCTACCAGTTCAGTAGTAAGAACTTGCTTTCCTTGTGTGCTCACCAAACGTGTGCACATTTTCATTTAAAACAATCTGCGCATGTGCACAACATTGAAAAACAAATAAAAAATACCTTTTTAAAGATGAAGATTGTTCTGTGCTTGTGCAGAACAGAAAATCAAGATGGCGCCACCGATCATAGAACCAGTACAGTCACATGCCCACTGGAGTTACTACCTATTTGGCCAAACCAGACCAAATAATTAGGAACTGACCTCTGGTTGATGGTCAAAAAGGTGTCATATCCTTCTAGAATCCCATTCCCCATTATGTTTAAATAAAGAGCATGCCAAGTTCACCCCCGATTCCATTAATTCAACAGGCAATCCCATCCAGTTTTCTTGGCACCAAAGTTTTATTTCTCCCCTGGATCTTTGCATTCCTTTCTTGTTCTGAGCCTACTCTAATCTCTCATCCAAGTACTAATCTGGCATGATCCCGCTTAGCTCCTGAGATCAGACAAAAGACCGCCAGCTGCTGATACCGGCTAATATGCAGACATTGTTAATCTATCATTAACTAATTAATGAACTGGTATTGGGCCAGTTGGAAGATTCAGGAGGGAACAAACTTTCTGACACCCAATTATTGCAGTTTGCCCGAGAGGAAAACAACAGAGCATCCATCCTGTGGGGAAAAAATGACCCAATTTGGCATCTATTGACTCGGTGCCTTTTACAGTCTCTAAAATTAATAAACTGCCTGACATGTCTAGAGACTGCAATGTTCTACTTTGCTTCTACGGTCTGTTTTACAAGTGAACTGCCACATCTGATTAGTGCAAAAGAAATCCACCTAAGCACTGGATTTGGTCTGATCAAAGGGAAAGGGGTCATTATTTTCTTGTCCCAGTATGAAGTGTTTAGAAAGGCAGGGCAAGACAGGTTTTGCCTTCAGGGGTTGGATCCCATGATCCAAGGGCATGATTAGGGATAAGCAATAATGGGAAACTTAGCGGTTCCTAATTCTCCTTTTCTATTGAATGGAAGAATTTCCTAAGGTGTTGCAAGGCCGAGACGAAGCTGTTAGAAGTAACTCCAAATACACAGAGAGGGTTCGCTCCATTGCTCTTCTTAAAAACTGTACCTTTGGAAACTGGATTGGATTTCTCGTTGCAGAAGCTGAGGGCTGAGATGGCAAGATGGACTACTCTACTCAAAGGAAAGAACAGCAGTACTTTTGTTTCCACATGGAAACCACTGCTGAACTTCATGCTTGACGTAGAAAAGAATGACATGTTGACTTTGGGTTTTGTAGATTGGACTGATAGACTTTTACAGAAATAACTGGTTCATTGTTGTTCTTAGTTGCGAAGTCGTGTCTGACAAATAGCAATAGCAATAGCAGTTAGACTTATATAGCGCTTCATAGGGCTTTCAGCCCTCTCTAAGCGGTTTACAGAGTCAGCATATCGCCCCCACAGTCTGGGTCCTCATTTCACCCACCTCGGAAGGATGGAAGGCTGAGTCAACCTTGAGTCGGTGAGATTAGAACCGCTGAACTGCAGATAACAGTCAGCTGTAGTGGCCTTCAGTACTGCACCCTAACCACTGCATCACCTCGGCTCCCAAATCACGACCCCATGGACAACATTCCTCCAGGTCTTCCTGTCCTCTACCATCCTCTGGAGTCCTTTTAAGCTCACACCGACTGCTTCGGTGACTCCATCCAGCCACCTCCTTCTCTGCCGTCCCCTTCTTCTCTTGCCCTCCATCTTTCCCAGTATCAAGCTCTTCTCCAGTGAGTCTTTCCTTCCCATTAGGTGGCCAAAGGATTTGAGTTTCATCTTCAGGATCTGACCTTCTAAAGAGCAGTCAGGGTTGATCTACTCTAGGACTGACTGGTTGGATCACCTTGCAGTCCAAGGGACTCGCAGGAGTCTTCTCCAGCATGAGAGTTCAAAGGCCTCTGGTTCATACTATTATGGTAAAACAAAAAGTTGTGATTTTTTTGACAATGCCCTTTTGTACTGTAACAGAGAGAGTTGGAAGTCAGTGTTTCTTTTTCTTTCCCCATCCTTCCTCACTTTTCTTTTCTCTTTTTCCTTTCCTCTCATTTTCCTCTTATTTGCTTTTGTATTTTATAATATTTTATAACTTAATAAAAATGCTGGGTTTTTTTTTTTAAAAAAAGGAAACTGTTGGTTTTATCCTGAGAAATATTATGCCAGTGGGAATGTGTTAGCATCTGTTTACATGCGTGTGTGCCTATATGCAAATGCTCACAAGCATGCATTCATTTGTGTACATATGGCATGTGGGTAAGGGCATCTGGTTTGGTTCCTGTTTCTTTCTGTGCTTTTCATGTGTAACTTGGACTACACTGGAATAAATGTAGATAAGGAGAAACGCAGAACTGATTTGAATACTTGGGTACCTTATGATTTCCTTTCTAGATATAAATTGTGGTTCACTGCAGAATCAGCCAGGAGGATTTGGCATTTTTGTCTACCTAATTAAGTCCTTCCCAAGGACTTAGGATAGGCAGGTATGGATATTTGATGATGTAAAGATATCATCGCAGGATGTAAGCTGTTGCAAGTAAAGCTGCCTCTTGCAATTGACTGATGGTGGTTTTGTCAATGCCAATGGCATTCAAGTGGTGCTCCAGTTGTTTTGGAATTGCAGCAAAGTGGCTGTTAGGGTTCCAAATAGCATCCAAAAAATAAATCAGAGTCCAAGGCAAAGTATTGCTCAAAGTCCCAATTTATGAAGAGGGCCATGTTGGCACATATGGGAAAACCCAAATCTGAAAGCTTCCCAGTTTTCCCCACCCAGTTGAAAATTAAAGATCTTGCCCCCACACCCACAAGTCCATCCTATGGTCCAATCTCCCACTGCCATGCTGACAGTTCCACCCATCCATATCCGGTCAGGTGCAGAGGTGCAAAGACAAAGGATGACCTTGGCTTTCTAGAAAGAATATTGTTATGGCTACATAGCATCTAACCCCATACAATCCCTCCTCCCATTTTCCCACCATAGAAAATGCATAGTAGAATAATAGAAAGTGTGGCAGGCCAAAGACCCAAAATAAAAGATGGCTGCAGGCCCAACAGGCGCCTTATCACTATTGGCGCCATCTTTCCTTGATTTGCCACAGTCTTTGTGTTTCTATTTGTAGCTCTTTGTATTTCCCCAGTTTCTTCTCTTCTATTCTGCTGTCCACAGTACTGGGGAGGTATGGTGGCATAGTGATTAGAGTGCAGTACTTCAGGCTACTTCGGCTGACTGCCAGCTGCAATTTGGCAGGTCAAATCTCACCAGGCTCAAAGTTGACTCAGCCTTCCATCCTTCCAAGGTCAGTAAAATGTGTATCCAAATTGTTGGGGGCAAGAGGCTGACTCTGCAAACCACTTAAGGAGGTCTGCAGAGTACTGTAAGGTGGTATATAAATCTGTTCTGACCCCCCTTCTTCGCTTGTTCACAGACAACAGTCAGACAGATTTAAAAGGAAATAACTTTATCAGTCCTGGTTCACGCTGGCTGCGAGCCCAAAATAAACATAGATAAAGTCTCTTGCAAACAAGGGTTACGCAGCAGAATGCAGAAACAAAACTCTTACAGCACCAAGTTTTCAAGAAGCAAAATCACTTATCCAAGTGTCTCACAAACTCAAACAGAAATGGAACTGAATTCTCCAAGAACAACAAACCACGAACAAACGATGAACGTTGACTTCTGCAACCAGGGCGTGGCACCATCCGTCCTTTTATCTGCAGAAGACGACACGAACGAGCCCCAGCTGCATTGTTATTCCTGCATCCCGACTCAACTCACAGCAAACTTCTGCTGAGTCACAACATAAATCTAAGTGTTATTGCTATTGCTACTGCCAGGTCCCCTTATCCAGACATTTTTGCCTTTCTTATCAACAATGGTTAAATCTGCCATGTTATGCATCAGGTGTTGTCTGCTGGTTATTATTTTTCATAATAATAATAATAATAAAATTATTATTATTATTGGGGCTTTTGCCTTGACCTTCATCTGCCTTAGTAGGCAACAGGATGGATTCGGCCCTAGTTACAGTACTGTGCAGATGGAGGACCACTTGAATATTCCACAGCTGTGGGCTAGACGGAGAAATTGAAAAGCATCTTGAAAAAGTGCTGGCAATTTTTCAACCCAGCGTCGGAAAACTGCATGGAAACAGTTACTAAGAAAGGTAAGTAACTCCTCAAGCTTGACTTGTGGGCATTTTTCTACTTGGTACGGGTGTGTGAGTGCGTTCTCTGGGACAAATAGGAAGCTTCTTATTCCAGGCACAGTGGTGCTTGCGAACAAGCTGGTCTCGGTTTTGCCTTGGTCACCCAGCGAGAAAGAATGCAATTTAACATCTGTGGAGGGATTAATCTACAGATTTTGTGGATGTTTTTTTTTATAAAACAACAACAACAAGTTGTGTTAGTTCCTCAAAGCAGGAGAATTTTAACGCTCATTATCTGAAAGGTATCAACCCCATTTTTTTTTCCAAACACAAAATATGTTAAGATGCACAGGCTGTTTTGTACTTGCAAGATATACCCTATTTTTTGGAGTATAGGCAAATGAGAGAATAAAGTTTTTACGCTCTGCAGACCTCCCAAAAACGGCCCATTTTTTGCGAAAATGGGCCCATTTTTGTCAAAAATAGGGCATGCAAAGCCTTTAAGAGGATTGTAAAGTGCTTCTAGGGTCCCGGGGGGAGGGGGCAAAAATTAGCAGAAAAAATGTCTGTTTTTTTGCTCATTTCTGCCCTCCCCAGCTTCCAGGAGCATTCTGGAAGCCTCCTGAAGGCTCTGCCTGGCCATTTTGGTGAAGGGGGCGGGGTTTTGGAAAGCCAAAAAAATGCTGGATTCAGTGTGTAAGACGCACCCAGATTTTCAGCCTCTTTTTAAAGGGAAAAAGGTGCATCATACTCTGAAAAATACAGTATCTGTCTGTCATCCATCATCAAGCATTGCCATTGTTTTCTTGAATCTCTTTGTCCTCTATGTTCAGGATTACAATGCATTTTTTTCCCCAGCTAGATGACATCTACATTAGGGCTGGGTTGCTGCCAGGATTACCACTGGTTCTGCGTGCAAAAAAAATTTGTGTGTGTGTGCGTTCACTTCTCTCACACGCATGCCAAAGACGTGCTCCGTGCACATACACACTTGCATCTGAAAAGGTCTGCGCATGCGCACAACATTAGAAAAGGGGAAAAAATAAATTTTTGCAATGAGGATTGTTCTGTGCATGCGCAGAACTGAAAATCAAGATGGCGCCGCTGCCGATAGTTTGGGGTCGTGGCAGGCTGAGTAGCTACCTACTCAGCGCGAACCAGTCCAAACCAGTAGGAACCCACCTCTGATCTAGATACGTTTTGGCAGTAGCTTTCCAAAGTTCCAAAATAATTGCAGACCAGATAGAAGAAGGCTGAACTCCTTTAACAAAGTAGATTAGATAGAAGAGAATATCTGTAGCTCAGGGTTGACCAGTGGAGTCCTTGGTTCTTTCTGAGCTTTGATGTGTTGGAAAAAATAGCCATCTGGTTCATTTCAAAACTTTGAGAAAGGCACTGGAGACAAAATGGAGTCTGGATGCTGATTGGAAAGATGGTTTCATGATTAACAGATCCACTAAGCATATGGTTCTGGTGCAGCTGACCACATGGAGTTGGGAGGGAGGGGGTTATACCTTCTCTTGAGTTTTGCACTTGAGCTTCCTGTTCTTGTGCAAGAACATGTGTTCTATTGGCTGTTGTCAGACTCCCATGGAGCCATGTAGGAGTTATGTAGGGGCCATCGCTGGCTCTATAGACAAAAATCCTCTTTGTGGCAGCCTCTAAAATACTTGAATTTTCCATTTATTCCACGGTGGTCAATTAGATGATATTCTAAAGCACTGAAGCAGATTCTAAAGGCAGTAGCTTCGTTCTGTTATGCTGTAACCACAGAATCCAAAATCTTAAATGTAAGGGCATTCTCTTTCCCAACTCCTTGACTATATATCATAATTGCCCAATAATGCATATAATTAAGCTTTGAGGATGATACTAATATCTGGGTCTCAAAGAGACAGTAGAGCACCATGCAACTTCTAAAAATCTACTAATGACTTTCTTGCACTTCCTTATTTGAGGTGTTCCCAATTTTAAGTTGGGAAGCTGTTTTCACTGTGTCACAAAACAGTCTCCAAGCTTCTTCTAGGTTCTCCACAGAGGTGGGTTTTGGCCCCGATCGGGGGAACCAGTAGTGGTGGCAGCAGGAGACTGTTCCCACCTGCTGGGACACTTCTGCACATTAGTAGAAGTGTTGCACGCATGTACAAGGGTACATGCATGCACGAGCAAACCAGTAGTAAAAAAAAATGAAAACCAACTACTGGTTGGTACTTCCAAATACATACACTTTTAAAGCTTTTTTTAAAATTACTGCAAGGGAGAGCAAGGACGCAATTCCCAATCATATAAATCCTATTCGGCCTTAAATCCAAATTAATTATAGCTGAGACTTGCATAACGTATGCTGAGATATTTGAGCCACCCGTTTATGGAGAGCACACTATGTTTCCAAGGGAGGTATACTCGAACGCTGATTTGGGCGCAATGAATTTCCTTTGTTTGAATAAAAGCCAGAGGGATGCTGGAATAAATGTCTCAATGATTTCCATTGTTTTCGTTCAACAAGGAAGATGGAGTCTGTTCTCAGCAGCAATCTATACATAAGCAAACCTGTCACCTGAAGGGCAAGGTTATCCGGAGAAAGGGTGATTATGCATTCTGTTGAGAGAAGCAAATGCTGAGTGATCGGGACCTCTAAGAATAATGGAGGTGTTGGAGAGAATGGGTAATGCAAAAATGGGAGATAAACCGCTCCATGTTGAAAACTTTAAAACAGCATTGAAGATACTTGCATAAGAGCCGAGGTGGCGCAGTGGTTAGGGTGCAGTACTGCAGGCCACTTTAGCTGACTGTGATCTGCAGTTCAGCAGTTCAAATCTCACCGGCTCAAGGTCGACTCAGCCTTCCATACTTCCGAGGTGGGTGAAATGAGGACCTGGACTGTGGGGGCAAGTTGCTTACTCAATTTGCTAAAAAAATTGTAAACCGCTTAGAGAGGGCTGAAAGCCCTATGAAGCAGTATATAAGTCTAATAAATACATAAATAAAAAATAAATTTCTTCGTGTCTATTCTTGTAGCCATTCAGTTGTGTCAACAGTGGCCATCTTTATAGGCAAGCGCTCTCCACACATGTCTACATGTCTAGTGCGTCTATTTTAATAAAAAGAAGGACTGGGGGTGGTGGTGACAACATGAGAGCAGTGTTCCAATTTCTAAGGGGCTGCCCCAAAGAAGAGGAAGTCAACCAATTTTTCAAAGCACCAGAAGCCAAGACAAGAAACAACAGATACAGAATCAATCAAGGAGAGAAGCAATCTGGAAATAAGGAGAAATTTTCTGACAGTGAGAACAATTAACCAGTGGGACAGCTTGCCATCAGAAGCTGTGGGTGCTACAAGACTGGAGGTTTTTAAGAAGAGATTAGACAACCATTTGTCTGAAGTGGTATAGGGTTTCCTGCCTAAGCAGGGGATTGGACTACAAGACCTCCAAGGTCCCTTCCAACTCTGCTATTCTATTCTATTCTATTCTATTCTATCCTATCCTATTCTATCCTATCCTATCTCATTCTATTCTATTCTATTCTATTCTATTCTATTCTATTCTATTCTATTCTATTCTATTCTATTCCATTCCATTCCACTCCACTCCACTCCACTCTACGCTACCCAATTCTACTCTACTCTACTCTACTCTACTCTACTCTACTCTACTCTACTCTACTCTACTCTACTCTACTCTACTCTACTCTACTCTACTCTAATATGATCACTTGTTAGAATGACTTTTTTGAGTTGAAAACATAATCTAAACTGATTGGCTCATCCCAAGGACAATAGGACAACTCCTTTCCTGGACTTAGTGCTTTCTCCAATATCATGCGGGCCCTTTTGATCTTAAGTATATCAGAGGACTTGCAGTCAGGATTTAGAAGTCAGTGCCTATGGAATAAATTTCTGCCTCTTGTTGCTAGTTTTTGTCAACTTACCTGGGAGAAAAATGGAGGCTACTTTTGGCTGCCTGTCAGAAGGTATAGATGACTTAGGAAACAGATGTTTGCTTTGGCAAAGTCAAGCAGCACTTAAGCGAACGTTTCTATCTATGCGCCGTGAAAAGCTCTTCCTCCGAATCCCTGCCCAGAGCTGTTCGGATGCCCTTTCTGTCTTTTACTCTGCTACCCCCTCCCAAGTCTCTCACTCATCATTTTTCAGACTGCAAACTCTATGAATTCTCCATTGTGGCAGTGCTTTTTCAATACTAACCAAACAATTCACTGTTTCCTAATGATAGGCAGTCTTCGTTGGCCACGGGTTTCCTTTTTCTCTCTTTTTAAATAAATTCTGATTAATCAGGAAAAGCCAAATTTCCCTCCTGCAGATAAGATGCTGTTCTTCACAATCTCTACACTTTGGAAGTTAATATCATACAAAAGATGACATGAGGTACGGGAAGAGAGAGAGAGAGAGATGGAGAAAGAGAAACAGAGACACAGAGAAAGAGGGTGGGGGAGAGAATTTGGGGTTGATAGCATTGTATGTAAGTGGCCTACTCTATGTTGCTAGGATACCATTTTGGTGGTCATTTGCCTTTAGAATGGCTATTGCTTGCCAGGCTGACAGATGTAACATGGCTTTTAGCCATTCTTAATGGTCAGACTAGGAGAAGTTTCTATTTGTGTGTGGAAAGATAGATGATAGAGATAGATAGATAGATAGATAGATAGATAGATAGATAGATAGATAGATAGATAGATAGATAGATAGATAGACAGACAGACACACAGACAGACACACAGACAAATATAGAAAGATAATAGATAATAGATAGAGAAATGCAGTACTGCAGGCTAAATTCAATTCAACTCAATTTATTAGATTTATAGGCCGCCCAATCCCGGAGCAGTTTGGTTCCCACCAGCTCATGCTTGATCCAACCTTCTGTCCTTCTGAGGTTGGTAAAATGAAGACCCAGATTGCTGGGGGCAACATGCTGACTTTGTAAACTGCTTAGAGAAAGCTGTAAAGCACCATGAAGCAGTATATAAGTCTCAGTGCTATTGCTATTGATCGATTGATTGATAGATGGATGGATGGATGGATGGATGGATGAAAAGAAAGAAAGAAAGATAGATAGATAGATAGATAGATAGATAGATAGATAGATAGATAGATAGATAGATAGATATGGTAGATAGATAGATAGATAGATATGAATCAAGGGAATTCACGGGTGTTTGGCATTAAGTCTCTTGTGGTAGTGTATCAATTCCAAACTGATGACATCTTTGACCCCACCCTTGGGCTCAGTCTCATCATCTCCACCCAGCCACAGATGTCCACAATAAGATGAGTTTGACATGCCAGCTTCTGGGATTTACCAATTTGTTTTCAAGATATATGTAGTATGAGGTGCTTTAGTTCAATTGGTCTTTTGTTTGCTGTTTACTCCCTTTTCAATGATCCTGAAGATACAGACAGTGGTCGCTGTCCTCTAGTCATCTACACTTCCCCAGTTCTTCAAGTTAACACATAAGGGTTTTTGGCAAGTCCTCACTTAACTCCCTCCAGTTCTCAAGGATGCAATTCATCTGATTCTAGAAATTGGAACTCATTCAAAGTAAAGAGCTGTTCCCTACGCAAGTTTCCAACAGCTTCAAACTTCATTTCTACCCCTTCATTCTACTTTTCATAATAGCCTGTTGGAGAGAGTGACACAGAAATAGTAAATTTGTCTTTTCTTTGATAGCTGTTGGCATTTTGCTGTCATCACCAACCAGCTGGTGTAATGACTTTTTTTTTTCATCTATCCTGAACATAACTAAAGAAATCTCTCTTTTTTCCCCCCAGATTATTCTTAGTCTCTTTCACTCAAGAGTGCGAAAGCTTTTGGTTTTCTGAGCAGGATAAGGAAGCAATGCAAAAAATGCCAGAATTAGGTTTGATGTTAACAGCCATGTGATCTGTTGTTCAGATTCAGCTTTAAATGCAATTGCCAGTGTTAGTTGAAGAACCAGAGTTGCAGGGGTGGAGTAAAGTTGCTGCCAGTGTGATCACACATCAGGCATGTTCTGAGGGAGAGAAAAATAAAAAAAGTTTGGAGAATAGGATTTGGCAGAAGGGAAATGTGAGGATGGAAACACTGAATGGCATATGCATACACAGCTGTCTTGACATGAAGAGAATCTTCGCAACATCACATTTGCACAATCACTACTCTAATCTTAGCAAAATTTCCTACTATTATGGATGGGTGTTTGGATGGATATACAGATACAGAGATATGATACGATATGATATGATACGATGAAATGGATGGATGGATGGATGGATGGATGGGTGGGTGGGTGGATGGGTGGACAGACAGACGGACGGATAGACAGACAGATAGACATTATGGATGGGTGGGTGGGTCACTGGATGGGTGGATGTGTGGATGCATGGATGGTATGTATGTAGGTAGGTAGGTATAGATAGTAGAGAGATAGATAGACAGACAGACAGACAGATAGAGATGATGGATGGATGGATGGGTGGGTGGGTGGGTGGGTCACTGGATGGTTGGATGAGTGGATGCATGGAGGGTATGTATGTAGGTAGGTAGGGATAGATAGATAGATAGATAGATAGATAGATAGATAGATAGATAGATAGATAGATAGATAGATAGATGGATGGATGGATGGATGGATGGATGGATGGATGGATGGATGGATGGATGGATGGATGGATGGATGGATGGCTAGACAGACAAACAGACAGACAGACAGACAGACAGACAGAAGGAGGGACAGACATACAAACAGACATACAGATAGAGATGATGGGTTGGGTGGGTGGGTCAGTGGATGGGTGGATGAGTGGTTGCATTGATGTGCTCATGCATGGTGGTAGGTGGGTGGGTGGGTGGGTGGATGGGTGGATGGATGGGTGGATGGATGGATGGGTAGATAGATAGATAGATAGATAGATAGATAGATAGATAGATAATGGATGGGTGGATCAGTGGATGGGTGGATGCGTGGATGGATGAATGGATATAAAACATAGAGATACTATAGATAGATGGTAGGTAGGTAGGTAGGTAGGTAGGTAGGTAGGTAGAAGAACGATGGGTGGGTGGGTGGTTGGATGAGTTGATGAGCGGATAGATTGATGGATGGATTAACATTAGATATCTAATGTTACGTATCACCAAATCGATGTCACCAAATCTATTTCTTGCTAACGTTACCACTTTAGCGAGCAGAAAAGAGCAACAAAGGCAATTAGAGGACTGGAAGCTAAAACAAATGGACAACGGTTGTGTTTGTCTAGTCTAGTGAAAGGAAGGACTAGAGGTGGCATGATAGCAGTTTTTCAATATTTGAAGGCTGCCACAAAAAAAGAGGGGATCAACCTATTTTCTAAGGCACCAGAAGGCAAGACAAGGAACGACGGATAAAAACTAATGAAGGAGAGAAGCAACTTAAACATAAGGAGAAATTCCCTAGCTGCGGGAACAATTAACCAGTGAAACGGCTTGCCTAGCTGCCTTTAAAATACCTTCATCGTTTCCAATTTGTTACCCACAAGATGAGTTTGGCAAACAGGTTTTCTTTTCTTTTTTTCAAAAAAGAAATGCGCATGAACCACCGGTGAAAGAGTTTGCTGTGGACATTTTTGGCAAGAACTGCCTCTCATAATGGTAGAACATTCCCTGTGAAGATAGATGTATCCTCCAGGACGATAGAATTGCAGCAAAATCTTCTTAAGGGCTGTTTTCTTTTTTAATTAAAACTCTTGTTTCCAGATTCAAAATGTTTGATTGCTTCCCAACGATTGTGAGGTATGGGTGATCAACAAGATATTTAATGCCACATGCATCACCTCTCTTAATAGCCTGGTATTTCTAATACTATGGGCAAAATCTTAATCTTTCTATCATCGTGATCATTTCTTTTCATTTCTTTAATGATAGCACTATTAAGCTTTTGTGCATTAAAAAAATAGAGGAAATTAGTAATTTAAGCTTTTCCTCTGTATCAAAAGAACACAAATGGGCAGTGGGGCAATTAGGAGCAGCTTAATTGGCAGGAAATTGGCTTTTCATCAGTGATCCTATGGCCTCACCCTCCAGGAAGCAAATTAACCTACCAGGAAAATAGTTTTAATTCAAGGGAATTAGGAGCCATTGCTGAATAGAATATACTTACAGTACATGTAAAACATAATGAAATCTTGGCCACATGGGAGAATGTTTTTTTGGGGGGACAATGTAGCAATATATAAAAAACGAGTATGGAACAACCGTGTGGATTTGTCAAGCAAAAGGATGGAAATATATAAGTGAAATACCACTCATGCATCACCATGAAATCTCCAGAACCGTAAAGCCTACTAATCTGAAATTTGCCACGTATGTTTCTCTTGGCTTCTAGGTGCTCGCTAAGAAAGGATTTTTCGAAATGACCATCAGATTATTAGTATTTCTTATAGTATTATTAACATGCTCTGATGCTAAGGAGTTCTACTCCTCCTCCCCATCTGAAAAGAACTCTGTTCCAACTGCCACTTGGGTATGGGTGTGCCCAGCGTGTGACTCATCCCACCTGTGGGCCATTCTACTCCCCCTCCCCACCTGAAAAACCCTCTGATACTAAGGAGTTAGACTGAGGGAGAGAAGGGATAAGATAGGAGAGGCCTCTGTGGGCAAGCCTGAGGGAGAGAAGAGGATCAATGGGGATAGACTGAGGGAGAGAAAGGGAGAGGACAGGATTCTGTGGGGCAAGTCTAAGGGAGAGAAGGGGAGAGGAGAGGCCGATCGTAACTACTCATTTATTTTCAAGCTGTAAGTGTAGATTTATCAAGCCTGATCACATAGTTTCATAGCGGAGCATGGGTATTCAGCTAGTACTCTATGTGAAGAGAAACTTAGAATCCAGATGCTTCTGATATGAGCTTTCTTCTACCCTCACTTAAATTATTCATGGATGGCCCCAGAGTCTTTCTTTAAAAGGCAACTGGACTTCCTTGTTTTTTTTTGCCTGAAAACATTTCACTACTCATTCAAGAAGCTTCTTCGGAACTCCAAAACTCTTAGAAGCAAAATGTTTTCCAGGAAAAACAACAACAAGAAAGTCCAGTTTGGAAAGATCCTTTGGGACAACCACAACCTGGATGATTGAGAATCTCCATAGACAAAAGTAGTATTCTGCCAATCTTGGAGATCCAAAATGTTCCCCTTATGTGATGGGTCTCATACAAAGCATAACAATGAAACAGGAGACAACACGGGACCTCTAATCATCCAGAGGAAAGACATGTGAACAGCAAATAGTTGACACGCCATCAAAATGATATTGTCGCCATGTTTTCTGCTCCCCAGTGATTGGTGTGAAAGAAGATCTTAATTTCACTGAAGATGTTTAGATGTGGCATACAATGCACTGCAGCACATGTAATTCAGGTTGCTTGCTTAGAACTCTACAGTGTGTATGTTAGAAACAATACCTGTGGATTTCTTTTTGTCTTGTTAAATGCACATCCTCATTAAGTGTAATATATATATATATATATATATATATATATATATATATGTATGTATGTATGTATGTATGTATGTATGTATGTATGTATACATACATACATACATACATACATACATACATACATACATACATACATATATATATATATATATATATATATATATATATATATGATTTTTACAACCCCTGGTAAGCCCCAATTATGGGAGGAAGCTAAGTTAGCTAAGTTATATATATAGGAACCTTTAGAAGGTACTTGATGCAATGGAGATGATAGATTAAATTATTTTCAAATACACACACACACACACACACACACACACACACACACACAAGGCAGCAGGTGCTCACTGCACATGTCCAGGGCTGACTACCAAGTAGTACCTGCCCCGGTAGAGCACCCATGTCCAATCATCCAGCGGTGGGAGTCCCAAACACCCCCATGGAGTTACAGGGAGGCAAGCATGGACAGAAGCAAGGTATCAGATACAGCAATATTCCCACCCATCAAATGTCCCAGCTGTGAAATTTTGCAGCTGCGAATCGCCCCACCAGCAGAATGGCAGCCCAGAACGGCTGAGAGCACGGGGCAGTGGTGGGATTCAAATAATTTACCAACCAGTTCTCTGCCCTAATGACCAGCTGGGTAGGCGGGGCTCGGTGATCATGTGGGCATGGCCAAGTCAATGTCGTTCAGGTTGATGGGCACTTCGCCTTAGTTGTTACAATGTAATAAGGCTTAACCACAGAGGCAGTTTCTGTAAGCAGGGCAATCAAGGTGAGGCTAGAAACAACAGCAGAATGTTTCCTTCCTGCCTTCCTTACAGGAATAGCCCTGTGACGTGGGGAAAAACAAATGATTTCTTCCAAAAACCGGTTCTCTGAACTGCTTAGAAAGTTACCAACCGGTTCTCCCGAATAGGTGCGAACTGACTGAATCCCACCACTGGCACGAGGGCTGACAGAAGAGCTCTTGCCAGGCCGGAGTGTTGAATAAGGATGTTGTGGGCATAGTTGGTGATAATAAAGGGACTCATACCAATTCTTTGGCTGTGTTGCATTTGTGTCACGTTCCTGGGTCATCACAATACCTTTTCTCTGAATCTATGGAGTCAAGGGTTTTTCTTTCCTAGGGATTGATCAGTGGCAGTTCTGACACTCATCTTCTTAGGAAACAATGAGTCTGAATTGAGAGATTCAATTGCTAACCATAGAAATGCAAGCATTTCCTCTTATGAATAATAGCTCAAGATTAATATATTGATGCAGTGGCAAATGCAAAAGCCAACGACCGCTCGTGGTTATTTACCTAACGGAACAGAACTGAGTGCCGTGTGTGTCTTGTCTCAAAATAATTGGCTCATTAGCTTTAAACATATCATTAACCAATAGGATTATTAAGGTCAAATGCAAAAAAGGAGATAAGTACATTGGGTTCATGCTTTATTTATTTTTTCCTCTTCCACCAGCAGGTATGTGTAATGTTGAATACTCAGCCTTGCCAAGTACTCAGCATGAGGGCTGTCGAAGATGAGGGATTTGATGGTGTAGCGCAGGGCAAAAAGCGTTTGATATCATGTGTGGATTTGAAGAATTAGAATGTCAGGGTTCCAAATAGCATCCAAAATTAAATCAAAGTCGAAGGCATAGCATTGCTCAAAGTCCCAATTTATAAAGAGAGCCATGTTGGCACACCTGGGAAAACCCGAATCTGAAAGCTTCCTGGTTTTCCTCACCCAGTTGAAAGTTCAAGATCTTGCCCCCACACCAGTGGTGGGCTTCAAAAATTGTTTGAACCTACTCTGTGGGTGTGGTCTCCTTTGTGGGAGTGGCTTGCCACCCATGTGACTGGATGGGAGTGGCTTGCCGCCCATGTGACCGGATATAAAGATGCCGATGACACTTCATCCCGTGGTCCGATCTCCCACCGCCCTGCTGGCAGTTCCATCCACCCATCCAGTTCCAGTCCGGTGCAGAGGTGCAGAGACAAAGGATGACCTTGGCTTTCTAGAAAGGATTTTGTTATGACTACACATTAAGTAAGTGGTGGGTTTCAATTTTTTTTAGAACCTCTTCTGTAGGTGGTGCCTGCTTTGTGGGAGTGGCTTGCTAGCCATGTGACTGGGTGGGAGTGGCTTGCCAGCTATGAGACTGAGTGGGAGTGGCTTGGCAGTAATGTGACTGGGTGGGCATGGCCAACTTGTAAAACGTGGTGAAACTCACTTAACAACGTGCTTGCTTGGCAACCAAAATGTTGGCTCAGAAACTCTGGCATTTGAAGCATGCAAGTCTTAAAGCTGTCAAGTTGCAAGACCCTTGCACCCCTAACCCTTTAGAAAAAAAACCCCAGGGGTGTTCAAACTTGACAGCTTTAAGACTTGTGGACTTCAACTCCCAGAATTCCTCCTCTCACTCTTCATCTTGATGATGTGCAGACAGGCGGGGGGAGGGAACCGGAACCGGTTCCAAACGGCACTGTAGATTTGTGGAACCTCTTCTATAGAAGAGGTTAGAACTGGCAGGAACCCACCCCTGACTGACACACACACACACAAACACACATAAACAGTGTATATAATGTGTTTCTGAATAAACAAGAGCTTCGAACACATCTTAACAATTCAGCAACCAAGTAAAAACCAAATGGCATCAAACTAGATTTCATAAAATCTTCCCGTGACATGGAGTCCCGTAGCATGCCATATCCAAACAAGAAGTCCGCCTGCTCTCTAGTTGACCTCACGAGAGCTTTCGAGATCTGGGAAAAGCCAGCATTGCTGTTTAACTGCTTTTATATTTAATCGGTTGTTGAAAAGGTGCAGCGATTTTCTCAAAAGTGCATTCCCTGTCTCCGATGAAAGAGGGCAGCAATAGGAAATGCTTGACTCCACTCTCACCCACATAAATTCGCCAGGGCCATCTAGTGTCCAGAAAAAGTAATTGCACTTCCCCTGCAGCTTTTATTCAATTGTTCTCCTATCTGTTTCGGTTGTTAGATGCTTTGTACTTCAAATCACAGGACAACACTTTCATCATAAAAATAAAACAAATGACTCAAGCCATGGAATATTTATAGTGAAAGAACTATCTATTCACCCCCACTCTCACCCACACATACAAACAGCCACAGGAGTGTACATAAGATCTTAGTATCCTTCACCCACAATAAACTGAGTGATCAGTAGTATAAAAAGTAATCCCTCCCACTAAGAAAATCAGCTGATGATTAAGAGATGGAGCTCTAACTAAAACTATGCAGAAATTGTTTAGGTCTTTAAGTTTTCCTCTTTTTTTTATTACAATGCATTTATTAAACATCTGTCATTGCAAAAATCAAACACTGGGCAACTCTAGTCTTAGTTGAATGTATTCATTACATATAGACACAACCATACATTGCTAGTTGACTTCCAGGACTGTCTCCTGCCATTAAATGCTTTAATAGCCACATTACTAAGACCACACTTAGAATACTGCATCTAGTTTTGGTCACCACACTATAAAAAAGATGTTGAGACTCTAGAAAGAGGGCGGAGAAGAGCCACCAAGATGATGAGGGGACTGGAGGCTAAAACATATGAAGAACGGTTGCAGGACCTGGGCATGGCTGGTCTAGTGAAGAGAAGGACCAGGGGGACATCATAGCAGTCTTCCAATATTTGAAGGGCTGTCAAAGAGAGGATGGAGTCGAACTGTTTTCCAAGCCATCTGAAGGCCAGACGAGGAATAATGGATGGAAATTGATCAAGGAGAGATTCAACTAGAAATAAGGATAAATTTTCTGACAGTGAGAACAATCAATCAGTGGAACAGAAGTTGCCTTCAGAAGTTGCAGGAGCTTCATCACTGGAGTCTTTCAAGAATAGACTGGTTTGCCATCTGTCAGAAATAGTGTAGGGTCTCCTGATTGGGCGGGGGTGGTGGGGGTTGGACTAGATGACCTACAAGATCCCTTCCAACTCTGTTAATCTGTATCTGAATCACTAATGAATGAATTACTGTGAAGCATTGTAAAAAGTCAAGCTTCACTGCCACAGTGGTGTAATCAAAGTTCTATACACAACGCACATTAGAAATAGATGTCCCTGGTGACCTCAACATACCATAAGGTCCTTTCTAGCTATATTGCCTTGCTATCCTTTGCTTCTAGTTTTGGCCTTTTGATCTTATTTTCTGTTGTAAATTGAGTCAAATTATCCAACTATTATACTCACTGTTTGATTAATCACAGTCTAATAGTTCAGGTGTTCATCCAGTATATAACCTGGGTCTATACAGGTGTTCCAAATTTAAGGAGGCACCTTCCTAGACTCCACTGCATTTTTGTGAGCTCCTGTTATGGTTACTCTGAAGAGAAGAGCTATTGACTGGTTAGTGTATCAATAGTAATAGCAATAGCATTTAGACTTATCTACCGCTTCACAGTGCTGTATAACATTCTCTAAGCAGTTTACAGAGTCAGCCTCTTGTCCCCAACAATCTGGGTCCTCCTTTTATTAACCTCGGAAGGATGGAAGGCTGAGTCAACCTTGAGATGGTCAGGATCGAACTGGCATTGGGAAGAGTTAGCCTGCAATACTGCATACTAACCACTGTGCAACATGAAGGGGAGGGAGGGAGGGAGGAAAAAGAAGGAAGGAAGGAAGGAAGGGGAAGAGCAATCATTGTCTTAGACTTATATACTGTTTACAGTACTCTACAGCCAGTGGTGGGATTCAAATAATTTAACAACTGTTCTCTGCCCTAATGACTATCTGGGTAGGTGGGGTTCGGTGGTCATGTGACTGGGTGGGCTTAGCCAACTCAGGGTCACTCAGGTCGATGGACGCTTCGCTTTAGCTGTTACAATGTAATGAGGGTTAATCAGAGAGGCAGTTTCTTTAAGCAGGGCAATAAAGATGAGGCTAGAAACAACACCAGGATGTTTCCTTCCTGCTTTCCTTACAGGATTAGCCCTGTAAAGTGGAAAAAAACAAAAGGAGATTTCTTCCAACAACCGGTTCTCTGAACTACTTAGAAAGTTACCAACTGGTTCTCCTGAATAGGTGCGAACTGGCTGAATCTCACCACTGTCTACAGCCCTCCCTAAGTGGTTTACAGAGTCAGGCTATTACCCCCAACAATCTTGGTCCTCATTTTACTGACCTTGGAAGAATGGAAGGCTGAGTCAACTTTGAGCCTAGTGAGATTTGAACTGTCAAATTGCAGGCAGCTGGCAGTCAGCAGAAGTAGCCTGCAATGCTGCATTCTAACCACAACTCAATAGGACCTGTGTGAGAAATCTATCATAGCGATGAACCCCCTCCTCCCCAAAGTCCTCCTTTGCACTGGATTTGCACTGCATGACAGACAAGGAAACAAAAGGCAACTTTCTTCCCAAGATTCTAACTGCTCATTTAAAGTCAGAGTTCAGTTGTTGACTTTTGAAAGATTTTGCCTCCTTGCCTCCTAATTGAAGGAGATAAAGATATTGCTTATGCTGCATACCAGCATAATATCGTTATCTGGTGCCATCTGTCACCTTTTTTGAAATATTTAGAGCAAGTGTCTTTTATTTACAGCTCTTCTGAGGAGATGCACTTGATGGAGCACCCAGACATGGGGGGAAAAATTGCTGTATAGAGTGTAAAAGTTTAATTGCACTGACAGTAATTAGCTATGTTCCTGTACAGCCAGAAAGAGGTCAGACAATTGTTATAGAGGCTGTGAAAACCATTTGGATCATCATTTTACTCCTTTGAAGTGCCAAGCCTCAACTTCTGGATACACTCTTCTGAAGATGCATCATGATACATGGTTGGTGGTCCTTCAGAGGTCTTTTGGACATGCAGGAGATCAGCCTACTGGCAGCAGCAGGACAAAAATAAATGATTCTCAGGAGGTTTCCATAGATAATAGCAATAGTTGTTGTTGTAAGTTGCAAAGTTCTGTCTCATCCATAATGACCCCCATGGTCAACATTCCTCCAGGCCTTCCTGTCTTCTGGAGTCCATTTAAGCTCATGCCTATGGCTTCAGTGACTCCATCCAGCTCGTCACAAGAGACCATCACGACGAACCGATAGACAGAGAAGGGAAGCAGTCTGCTTCCTCCCATATTTGGGCATACCAGGGGTTGTGACACTAAATACATACTTACTTCCCTGGCTAAGCTGATAAGGAGGAGAACCTTGTGGCTTAGTGGTTAACACAACTGCTTAATATGTAATACAGCACAGGTTCAAATCCCAGTAAGGGTATGGCTAGCTGATGAGAACTAAATAGCTTGAAATAGATCTATACTAGTCTCCCTTTATTTATTTATCAGCACAAATACAACATTATATATATATATATATATATATATATATATATATATATATAGATAGATAGATAGATAGATAGATAGATAGATAGATAGATAGATAGATAGATAGATAGATAGAGATAGAGAGAGAGAGAGAGAGAGAGAGAGAGAGAGAGAGAGAGAGAGAGAGAGATGTGATGGCATATGTGCCATAAGTGGCACGTGGAGCCCTCTCTTTGGGCAGATGAACTGTTGCCCCACCTCAGCTCCACCAAGCATGTATGCACGCCAACCAGCTGATTTGGGGGGTCTCTGCCACACTAGTGGGGGGTGGGCAGAGTGCATACGGGAGGCACACATGCATTTGCGGTGCGTGCAACGCCCTTCCCCCACGCGGCCCATTTTCTCCATGTTTCCAGTGTCTTTCTCCCAGCTTGGAACTGAACCAAATGGATATTTCTTCCCACAGTAGGAAGTGAATAAATAAAAATTAAGAAGAATGAAAACATTACACTGTCCTTCAATATCTAACTTTCCAAACCTCCCCCCGACTCCAGTATCTGTGGCTGCCTCCCTTCCTTTACACAACTGAGAATGTATAACCCAGTATGTTTTTATTTTATTTAAGGAAGACTCTTAATCCAATCCAAAATCACGCAGGAGAAACCTGTCAATGGCTCCTAATCACAGTGGCTATAATTTACCTCCAGCGAATCTCTGGATACCAATTGCTGAAGAGCTGCATTACTTTCATATCCCAGTCGTAATCTTTCTTTAGCCTAAATAGGCCTTTTGGCTTAATCGAGTCAGGTTCTCCTGAAGCTCTCCGAGGAATATGCTCAGCGTTTCAAGAGTTTGCACTCGTGAAAAATGGACGACAAACTCCATGAAGAAGACTTGAAAGGGAA
>NC_045551.1:65883657-65953657 GCF_009769535.1 Thamnophis elegans
AAGTCATCAGTCACATTATCCAATGGAGGTGCTAGCCAGTTGCTTGGTTACTCCGCTCCTCCTCTTCCCAGCCACCTGTTGGAATGACTTTGGTTCCCACAGGAAAACCTTTTGTTTTGACCAGAAACCCCGCTCCTCCTCTTCCCAGCCACCTGTTGGAATGTCTTTGGTTCCCACAGGAAACCTTTTTATTTTGACTGCAACCCGAAGATGCCTCAGTGATCATGTGGCCAGCATGACTAAATGCCGAAGGTGCACAGAACTCTGTTACCTTCCCACCAAAGGTGGCTCCTATTTTTCTACTTGCATTTTTATGTGCTTCTCAACTGCTAGGTTGCCAGAAGCTGGGACAAGTAATGGGAGATCACTCCGTTAAGCAGCGCTAGGGATTCGAACCGCTGAACTGCCGACCTTTCTGATCAACAAGTTCAGTGTCTTAGCCATTGAGCCACAACATCCCCCAAAATTGAGCAATACCTACGTACTAATCAATCCCACACCTGGAATATTTTCCAAGGCTAGACGAGATCAGCCAGGGTGAGATAATAATGCCACACTCTTATTGTTTGCAATAAAATATCCACAATTATCCTTGTAATGACTTCCAAAGTGCATCATTAGAATTAGTCCCACTCTATTATTTACTGAATAAAGCACCAGAGTAATGTCACAATCTACAGTAATTCATAGCTAATGTGATAAGTCACAGAAGACTGATAATTAGAAAAAGAAAATAGATACTAGCTTCCTTGATTGTTAGACAATCCATAACTGTGGAGTAGCCCAAGCGATTCATTTTTTAAATTAAAATTGGAATTTAAAAAAATATTAGTAATTTTCACTGGATGTATTCTACAATATCTTCTTTATTAAGAATATTTCTTCCTTCCCCTCCCTTCCTCTCCTTCCTTCCTTCCTTCCTTCCTTCCTTCCTTCCTTCCTTCCTTCCCACCCTCCCTCCTTCTCTCTCCCTCTCCCTTCCTTGTTGGCTGAAACAAACAGTGCTCTGAATTGGTGAAAGTAAAAGGAACTTTCCTGGAAATATTAAATAATATCTTTGGGACCAATTACAGCCCTCTTTTCTATCCAACTCAATGAGAGTTCTGGGTTGGGCTGAGAAATATTGGATGTCCAAGGTTTCCCAGTTGGCTTTCATGACTAACATGGGTCTAAAACTCACCATCTCCCTCTTTATTACCTGTGCCTTAACCACTAGACAAACCTGGCTCTCAACAGTTTTCTCCACAACTGCTAATTTTCATTTCAAAACAATATATTGTCATCCAAGGTGGCGCAGTGGTTAAATGCAGCACTGCAGGCTACTGCTAGATCAGCAGTTCAGCGGTTCAAATCCCACCGGCTCAGGGTTGACTCAGCCTTCCATCCTTCCGAGGTGGGTAAAATGAGGACCCAGATTGTTGGGGGCAATATGCTGACTCTCTGTAAACCGCTTAGAGAGGGCTGAAAGCCCTATGAAGCGGTATATAAGTCTACTGCTATTGCTATTGCTATCCTATGTGGCACTATGTATCACATAGTATCCTATGACTATCACTAAGTGTTATATCTTACGATTCATGATGAATGTATTTTTGATGACTATGATCATGATTTATCTATAGCAATAGCAGGTAGACTTATATACCGCTTCATAGGGCTTTCAGCCCTCTCTAAGCGGTTTACAGAGTCAGCATATTGCCCCCAACAATCCGGGTCCTCATTTTACCCACCTCGGAAGGATGGAAGGCTGAGTCAACCCTGAGCCAGTGAGATTTGAACAGCTGAACTGCAGAACTGCAGTCAGCTGAAGTAGCCTGCAGTGCTGCATTTAACCACTGTGCCACCTCGGCTCAATCTCTTATATCTTTTATGTACACTAAGTGGATATGCACTGAAGACAAATTCCTTGTGTGTCCAATCACACTTGGTCAATAAATAATTCTATTCTATTCTATTCTATTCTACCCCACCCTACCCTATCCTACCCTACTCTAGTCTATTCTTTATACTATTATATTCTTCATTCCATTATTCTACTCTATTCTATTATCTGGTTAGGGAAACTGGAAGTTTAATATATGCTGAAAAAGGTATATTATTGGGTTGCCTAAATCAGGTAAGGAATGAGGTCCACCTTGGTAGCTCTGTGTTAAAACAAATAGCTTAGAAAACTTGAAAACTTTAATCTTGACTTCTCTCCTCTACCCACTTATCTTCCCATGTTCTCCAGGAATGTTCCTCCTTAGGACGAAGGCATTGAAACAGAGGCTCCTATGACGCACAAGGTTGCCATAGACAATATGACAGATTATGATGAGGCCAGGAGAGAAATTGGAGGCTGGATACAAATGAAGAAAGTTAGAAGGTTAACAAGCAACTCAGGTGGTAAGAAACGTGAGAAAAAGAACATTTCACAATATTCCTAGGGATTCTATCTTATTACCTGCACCATAAAGGGAGCTTAGAAGGTCCCTTCCATGCTTTCAGGGTTTCTGCTTTCACCCAACTCGCAGTGATGAGACCTTACTGAAATGTGTATCCGTTCTCCCTTTCTCCCTCTTGTTCTATTGCACACGGCTTGACAAGTAGGAAAGTAAAGCAGAATAACCCAACTTGCGCAGTTGATGGGTTTTCTGCTAGGCAAAGCAATACCCCAAGCCAAGACGATGCCCTTTAAAAGCAGGTGGCAGATAAGAGTTGGCTTTCCTCTAAAGCGAGCCCCCTCCCTTTTTTTTTTTTTTTTTGTAAATATCACTACACCGGTAATTCTTGGCGCTTTCAGGATTCATGCCACCCATATGTCTATGGGTATGCGGCATGGTGATTTCACTGGAGTGTTTGAGCCAAGTGAAAATTATTGGCTTGAAACCATTGTTGGGTGTGAAATTATTGGCTTGCAATAGGAAAGGAGAGGGGGAACGTGTGGGGATCCATATGTGGATGCGTGCGAACATTTACATGAGGTTGGGGCTTGTAAGAAAGGATAACCGAATACAGCTCGTCTGCCTGGAATCCACACTGTGTATTGGACATTAATACGATTGATCGGGTCCAGAAGTATTTCACGAGAAGAGTCCTGCACTCTTCTGCTCACAATAGAATCCCTTATGCCACCAGGCTCAAAATTCTGGCCTTGGATAATCTGGAACTGCGCTGCTTGTGGTTGGACCTAAGCATAGTACACACAATTGTCTACTACAATGACCTACCTGCCAATGACTACTTCAGCTTCAACCTCAATAATACATGAGCAAACAATCGATACAAACTCAAGGTCAACCGTTCAAAACCTGATTGCAGAAAATACGACTTCAGCAACAGAGTGGTCAACGCCTGGAATGCTCTACCTGATCCATACTTGAGTACTTGGGTACTTGAGAGACCACCTGCTGCCAATTACCTCCACTAGACCGATTAGATCCCACAGATTAGGCCTCCTCCGAATTACATCTGCCGGCCAGTGTCGACTGGCAACTACCCGGAGGAGAGCCTTCTCTGTGGCTGCTCTGGCCCTTTGGAATGATCTCCCCGTGGAGATTCGAACCCTCACCACCCTCTAGGCCTTCCGCAAAGCCCTCAAAACCTGGCTGTTCCGACAGGCCTGGGGCTAAAGAGCTGTTGCCCCCGTCTCGAATGGTATGACTGTTGTGAGTTTTAAATTATATATTGTTATGTTTGTTTTTTTAAATTTTTGTTTGTATCCCCCTTCCCCGGTTCGAGTTGTGAGCCGCCCTGAGTCCCCCTTCAGGGGAAAAGGGCGGCATACAAATACAATAAACTGAAACTGAACTGAAACTGAAACTGACTTACATCCCCAAACCCCCATAGCTTCAACCTCAAACTGTCTGCCGTGGACCTCACCCCATTCCTAAGAGGTCCGTAAAGGGGGCGTGCATACGCGCATCAGCGTGCCTATCGTCCCCGTCCTACTTTTTCCATCTATTTGTAGTCATTTCATTTCTTCTTGTCCACGTTCATACGTATACCGACTATCTTGTACATGTTTGACAAACTAATAAAGAAATAAAAAATAAAATAAATAAATAACCATGCTTGCTGATTGTTTTTCTTCCTCAGTTTCCCTTTTTGATTCAACTTTGTGACGGAGATAACGGTCTCGGGGTAGGAATCTTCTTTATTGGCTAAGTGTGATTGGAGACACAAGGAATTTGTCTCCGGTGCAGAAGCTTCCACTGCACATACAAACCACAAATGGATAAGTCGTAGATCATAAATCATAAGATACAATCATAAATCATACGATATAAACAACAAGTGATAAATCCTAAGATACCAATAGGAGAAGGTAGTAGGAAAGATGAGGAGATGAGAAGGATAAAAGCTGATGGTATTTGTGGCCAATGATACCGAATCCCCCCATCAAATACTTTGTTCTTTTCTTTAACAAAAATGCTTTTAATGACTTCAAGAAGAGATATTAAGGATTCCAACAAAGAGGATTGTTATCACTTTTAAAATTTCAGTGGTTTTTTGGGTGGTGGTGGTGGTGGAAACAGTAATAGAAAGTGGTGGGAGACAGCCCCACCATGACTTCTGTTTATGCCAACACCTAATTTATTTTGTATTCATTTATTTTCATGCCTCCTCCTGTCCTGAATATTCAAAGCAGCTTACAACTTTTTCTTAAATTACTGCACAAGAAGGTAAACAAAGCAGAGCCATGAATTAGAACATCTTCCTAAGCATAATTAGCAATTAGGGGCAAATGTGTTATAGAGTTTCTCAACTATGAGAGCAGGCAGGGACAGATGCAGCTCCTGGAATGTCCCCCCCACTCCTAGGAGCAAAGCACAAGTACTGGAGATCCTCTCCTGAATATGAGTAACAGGGACCTCTGGCAGTGGGAACACTTTGAGGAAACCTTTACCTGCTGCAAATTATTTAATAATTAAGTTATTAAAATGGAACTACAGTACATCTTTTGGCAATAGATCTATGATCCAGAATCAAAACATTGTACATCCATGGTGCTGAATTCCTTCCTTCCTTCCTTCCTTCCTTCCTTCCTTCCTTCTTCTTCTTCTTCATTCCTTCCTCATCTTCTCACTTACTCCCATCCATTCTTCTTCTTCCCCCTTCTCACTCACCCTCCTTCTTTCCTTTCTTTCTTTATTGTTTCACTGCTCATCTCTTTCCTTCGTCTTCACTCTAACTTCATTCTTGATTTCCTTCCTTCAATTCTTCTCACTTCCTTCTTTCCTTCCCTCCTTTATCCTTCTCTTCCTTTTCCGCCCTCCCTCCTTTGCCCCTCCCTCCTCCCTTCTTTTCAGCCTTCTTCTCTCCCTCTTCCTTTCTTCCTTCCCCCTCACCTTTCTTTCTTTTTCTTCTTTTTCTCTTTCTTTCTTCTTTCTTTTCTTCCCCTTCCTCCTTCCTTCTCCCTGTCCCTTTCCCTGTCCCACTCTTCCTTCTTTCCTCTTTCCCTCTTTCCTTCTCTTTCTTTCTTTCTTCTTTCTTTCTTTCTTTCTTTCTTTCTTTCTTCTTTCCCCCTACTTCATAATAGATGAAGTGCACAGAGAGATAACCTGAGGCTCTCAGAGATGCAGAGTGTCCATGCATGCATACATAAATGGCAATCCCATGCCCTTGCTTTAATGTCACTCTCTGCCTCTTACAGAAGCCGTGTTGCAAAGCAATCTGTGGATGTGAGAGATGAGAATTGTTACCAAGCCTGCAGACAAAGATGAAACAAGATATGGTAGCTAATATCCTGGAAAACACACAAAAAAAGGCTGTTTCATAGAAAACAATGAAATAAAATTTAACTGAGTTCTTCTATGGGGAAAAAGTGGAAAAGCACACATACACCAGCACATAAACAATATTTAATGTTAAAAAAAAATGCCAGTTGTTAAAAATATTCAACCTGGAAATTGTTGTGGACGATGAAGTGACTATGAATCAAAAGACACAGATGATGACATCAAGGTGGTTTTAGACTGCATCACCATTTTATAGTTTTCAAATTATAGGAAGCAAAGGTCACTATATTATGCATAGATCAGACTCCTAATGTGTCCATTTCTGCACACAATCCATTCATCCATCCATCCAATCAATCAATCAATCAAGATGTCTGCTTCTCTGTGGCAGCTCCGGCCCTTTGGAACGAACTCCCCGCAGAGATAGCAATAGCAATAGCAGTAGACTTATATACCGCTTCATAGGGCTTTCAGCCCTCTCTAAGCGGTTTACAGAGAGTCAGCATATTGCCCCCAACAATCTGGGTCCTCATTTTACCCACCTTGGAAGGATGGAAGGCTGAGTCAACCCTGAGCCGGTGAGATTTGAACCGCTGAACTGCTGATCTAGCAGTAGCCTGCAGTGCTGCATTTAACCACTGCGCCACCTTGGCTCTTATAAGATTCGGACCCTCACCTCTTTCCAGGCCTTCCAAAAAGCCGTTAAAACCTGGCTGTGTCGGCAGGCCTGGGGTTGATGAGCTCCCTTCCCCTCTCGACTTGTGTGGCTGTTGGCTATTTTAAATGCGTGTCTTGTACTTTTGTGTTCCCTTCCCCCTTTGAGTTGTTCGCCGCCCTGAGCCTCTCCGGGAATAGGGCGGCATATAAATAAAACAAATCTCAATCTCAATATCTGCCAATTTCTGGATTGGGCACCTGGATTAGGCAAATTGGTAGTAGCAGCAGGAGGAGGTTCCTCCCACCTTCCCGGAAGGTTCTGCGCATGCATCGAAACATTGTGCGTGGGTGAGTGCTGGTGCATACGGGGGCGCCTTCAAACAGGTAATAAAAAATTGGCAACCCACCACTGACACAAACCTACACACAAACCCACACACTTTGACCATCTACAAAGTCATGCCAACCCCCCCCCCCCTATTGTACGTTTTGTGTCTTAGAAGATAAGTAAAAAATAAATAATTTCCTATTTCTTGATCACTAATCTGTTTACTTTTAGGGACACATGTGTATGTGAAAATTGCTCTATTCTTACCTTTGTAAGTCTCTCTTTAAAAAATAAATAAACGTAAAGATCAATGCAAAAAAAAAATTGATAAAATAAAACAAGGAGAGAATCCCGCCATCCTAATATATGTTAATATGTAATCACAGGCCCACTTCCTGGGGAGTATTTTGCATTGGCTATAAAAAGTGGTAATTTTTAGTCTATCGCAAATAGAATTTCACTGTCGATTGCCCTGATGGTTAAGGAGGAAGGTCTCCACTTAAGTTTATAATTGAAATTATGTGTACAGTACAACCTACTTCAAAGAATTCATATATTGAATTAGATGGAATGCACTTTCTTTCCTAGGGGGGGAAATATGTCACTCTGTCTTCACGCATTTTCAAATTTTAAAACACGGCTACAGAAATCATGGAAAGGATAGATGCTGGAGCTTTTCAAATCTCTTTTTACTACCAGTTGCACAGTTCTTACAATGGTGATCATTGTCACAATTGAACCAGTGTGACATGTTGCAATCCCGAGTGTTTCCACTTTGGTCCTCTTTTTGTGTGCATTGTGTGTTCTAATTGGGCCATGTGATTAGGAAGCAGGAAAGCTGACATGGGGGAGTCCATAACATTTTGAATCCATCCGCCTTTCTTTCTCATCAAGATACTTTGGGATAATTTTTCCTGGATTCCCCCCTCTTCATCTCTATAAACTGTGCCCAGATCAAGTCCAGGATTTGTACACAAAATTATTACATTCTGTTTTTTATTTATAACTAGCTGATAACCTGCCATTTTCTGAGTATTTATTTATAGGGGGGAAACGTCCAGATCATATGTAATTTCTAATATCGGATTTTCCCCCTTACCAGGAAAAGCCCCCTTGTGGAGTACTATGAAGCTGTTACAATGGCAACTCACACTGTGCTGTACAGTAGAAGCCATTTTACGGCAGTATGGTTGAAGCCATTTTAAGGCACAACAGGCTGTATCTTAACAGAACACAGACCTCGAGTATTTGTTTCCAGAAAGCAAGTCATCTGTGTACCAAGTTTGGTTGAAATTGCTCAAGGCATTCCAGAGTTATTCTAGAACGTATATACACACACAGCCATCTATCTATCTATCTATCTATCTATCTATCTATCTATCTATCTATCTATCTATCTCTATCTATCTATCTATCTATCTATCTATCTATCTATCTATCTATCTATATATATATATATATATATATATATATATATATATATATATATAATTTTGCTTAAATCTTTAAACAGAATTCCGAATGTTGTGGATTGTGAAATGCTGAGTTTTCAATTACAAAAATGGCTGCATATATCCATATTTTTAATTTCTTGGTTATCCGGTTATCAAAAACATTAAAAGGTTAAAGTTAGAATATTTTGGGCATGGGATGGGACACCAAGAAAAATACACCATAACTTCACTTAATCCTCCATGGAAAGATTCAAGCCAAATGAGGTCCAGGCAGAAGAAGAACATCATGGCTTCAAAATCTAAGGGACTAGTTTGGACAAAACTCAAAAGCACTTTTTTGTGTGGCTGCTGATAAAATTAGGATTGCCAACAATGACCACCATATACATCAAAGTCCGATGATGTATATGGCAGAAGGAGAAGGAGGAGTAGAAAGAGAAGCAGAAGCAGAAGCAGAAGGAGAAGGAGAGGAGGAGGAGGGGGAGGAGGAGGAGAAGTGAAGAAGGAGGTGGAAGAGGAGGAGGAGGAGAAGTGAAGGAGAAGGAGGAAGAGGAGGAGGAGAAGGAGGATGAGGATAAGAAGGACGAGGAGGACGAGGAGGACCAGGAGGACGAGGAGGAAGAGATGGTTATCCAATTATCACAACTTTATCCCACTGTACATTCTTTACTATAAGTTGGTAGTGCAGTAGGAGTGGAAACTAGGCATGCTAGCTGAGTTCAATGTAGAGATATTCAGTAAGCAATAGCAATAGCAATAGCAGTTAGACTTATATACCACTTCATAGGGCTTTCAGCCCGCTCTAAGCGGTTTACAGAGTCAGCATATTGCCCCCAACAACAATCCGGGTCCTCAGTAAGAAGATGAGTTCAATGTAGAGATATTTTAGACTGTGATTGTCCAAAAGTTATACCATGTATGAGCTCTGGGAAGTCGGGGGGAGGGAAGGGAGGTGGGGATCTAGGGGGAGGGGGGGAAATATAATATGTGTTAAATTCTAAAGTACATGATTGCACTTGTATACTGTGGCTTTTTAATGTTAGTGTTAAAACAGAACAAACCGAATATATTGGAGGGTAATAGAAGTATACCGAAGGGATGAGCTGAGTGAAAGAAGAAGGAGGGTGGAGAGGGTGAGAGAGAGGAAGAGGAGAAGGAAGGGAGGGAATGGATTAAGAGAGGGAGTGATAGGGTTAGGGTTAGATAGAGGGGGAGGGGAAGTAGGTGTAGAGGGGTATGTGAGAAGGAAGAATGAAAGTTGGAGGGGGTTGAAAGAGGGTGTATGGTGGGTCAAGGTGGTATATTCGGTTTGTATTGTAGGGGGCATTTTCTATATAAGTGAGGGCTGTGGTTATTACTCAATGTTATATGCCCCGGTTATGCACAGTAAACATGTGATTGTATAGAATGAAATGGAAATAAAAATATTATGCACAAAAAAAGAAAAAGAAACTAGGCATGCCATACCTGGGGGTGAATGACCTCATACAATAAAGATGTAGAAGTAATAGTAGTCCCAGTCTTAGAGAAACTGTTACCATAAATGGACTGCTTTTCATTTTGTGACTGGAGACAATTAGGCAGCCTCTAAAATATGAGTGTGATGCCAGTAAATCATTAATGTATTTCTGATATTTCTAACTTCTAGGCTATAAACCAAACAGCTATCCTCATGTTATCATCATTCAGTCATTAAGTAATTTCTGACTCCTTGCCCAATGAAGTCCATTTTACACACAAAATCTATCAAACACTTTTACTTTCTAACTCACTCGTGCTTAGGTCCTCAATGACAGTCACTCACCATCTTGCCTTCCATGGACATTTTCATTTGCCAATGAAGCTTCCAAACTCTAGCCTCTTTTCCAGTGTCCAAATTACCCAAAAGCAATAATTAACGTCATTATTAGTGCTTACAATGGACCCTGATGATTTACTTTATCCAGTATTAAATGACTCGCTCAGTATTCTCATACTGAAAACTGAATTCTGATTTTCTTTAGCACCGCCATTCAAAAACATCATCCATCCCCCCCTATTTTGTTCAGCTCTTCTGATTAGCTAGCTAGTTTTCCCAGCCATATGCTAGAAGTAGGGAAAATATTGACAATATGTGCCTTTGTTGTCTTTGTGAAGTCTCTGCATGGAAATATTTTGTCAAGATCTATCATAATCTTTCTCCCAAGTAGTAGATACCACTTTATTTTTATAGCCACTGTTCCCATTCTTGTGATTTTTTTCCAGTATAGAAAGATAGTATTTTACTGCTAAAGATTCTATTTGTATTATGTTGGTATTGCTTGTTATTATCTAATGTGTGTGCTTGTATGGAGAGAGAGAGGGAGGGAGAGAAACAGACAGACAGACAGACAGAGGGAGAGGGAAGGAGAGAGAGAGACACAGACAGACAGACAGAGGGAGACAGAGAGAGACAGACAGACAGACAAAGAGAGAGACAGACAGACAGAGAAGGAGAGAGAGAGAGACAGACAGAGAGGCAGAGAGAAAGATAGAGAGAGGGAGGGAGGGAGGGAGGGAGAGGGAGAAGGCTAGAGAGAGAGGGAGAGAATGGATTTCTTCTCTATCTTTAGCTAGAGATTCTCTAAGTCTTCTCTGAGGTTCTTGAAGAAAATCATCATCATCATCATCATCATCATCATCTTTTAATGACCCCATAATCCCTTGCAGGGTGGAGTAAGGGCAACTAAATGGAGCTAGCACAGTGTTCAATGGCCGGATGCCCTTCCTTGTCACCAATGCGGAGTTTTGTTCAGCAGATATATTGTGCACAAAGAAATATCTGCCCCTACCTAGGATCAAACTCACAGCTTCCTGATTGTGAGGCGAGAGCTCCACCTCTAGGCCACCGCACCACTCCTTGGTTTTTCAAGAGAATAAGGGATGTTATTCCTTACTCCTTTATAAACATACATACGACTGAGATTGAATATAAGAGGTTGTATTTTCTGACAGGACATGGAAGTTTCTCATTCTTCTCAAAGCTCCCTCTTTCGGTGGTATCCAGGGAGGAAGTTAAAATGTTGAAGCTGATGGTAACCATCTTGCCAAAGCTCCTCACCCCTTTTCTATCAGTTCTGATTGCAGTCTTCACACTTTTTTTGACCCTCACCTCAACGCTGCTTGATTAGATGTCAAAATGATGGGTTGTCATGATCCAACCTTTTTTCTCACAACTTTTGATAATGATTGTCCAGGGGTTAACTACATCAGATTTTGGGGGGTGGCTGGGCAGATCTGCCTGGATTAGCAAAATGAAGAGAGGGGGGGTCAGGTCCTTGCTCGCCCACAATATCTTGCTATAACCCTGAGCGGCGGTGGTGCAGTGGTTAGAATGCAGTACTTCAGTCTACTTCTCCTGATGGCCAGCAGTTCGGAAGTTCGATTCTCACCAGCTCAATGTTCAGCCTTCCATCCTTCCGAGGTGGGTAACATGAGGACCCAAATTGTTGGGGGAAAGAGGCTGACTTTGTAAACCAGAGTCAGCTCTTAGAAAGGGCTGTAGAAGCATTATGAAGCAATATATAAGTGCTATTGCCCTTCCTTCCTTCCTTCCTTCCTTCCTTCCTTCCTTCCTTCCTTCCTTCCTTCCTTCCTTCCTTCCTTCTTTCCGTAGTTAGAGTGCAGTATTGGAAGTGACTCTGACCACAGTCAGGAGTTTGATCCTGACCGGCTCAAGGTCAACTCAGACTTCTATCCTTCTGAGGTCAGTAAAATGAGGACCCTGATTTGGGGGGGTGGGGCAGGAAGCCGACTCTGTAAATCGCTTAGAGAGGGCTGTAAAGCACTGTGAAGTGGTATATAAGTCTAAGTGCTATTACTGTTATGTCAATCTGTGCCCAAATTTTACCTAAGCCTTGAGATAGAGTCTAAAGCAGGAATCCCCAACACCTAGGCTATTCAGAACCCTACTTACCTTATGAGCACGAGAGCACGCATAACTCTGCTTGAATGAGCAGTGGACACTTATGCATGAATCTCCATCGGTGCGAGCAGCACCAATGGAACTACAGAGTGTGCAACTCTGCTGGTTGATTGGAGCCATGGCCTTCACCCCCTGCTCCCAAAGCTGGATAGCTTGGGGACCCCTGCCCTAAAGAGTTGGCTGAAGATGCAAAGGTTTCTTATGTTGTCATCTTCTTCCCGTAGCTTTTATTGGACAGAGAATGAAGGACAAATGACAGCAATCCTGCCTGGTAATCAGAGGTGGTATTCAGCAGCTTCTGACCAATTCTGGATAACTGGTAATGGAAATATTGAGTGGTTCAGAGAACCGGTAAATACCACCACGGACTGGCCCTGCCCCCATCTATTTTCTGCCTCCCGAGTCCCAGCTGATTGGGAGGGAATGGAGATTTTGCAGTATCCTTCCCCTGGAGTGGGGAGGGAATGGGGATTTTGTAGTATCCTTCCCTTGGAGTGGGGAGGGAATGGGGATTTCACAGTATCCTTCCCCTGGCATGGGGATGGAATGGAGATTTTACAGTATCCTTCCCCTGAGGTGGGGTGGGAATGGAGATTTTGCAGTATCCTTCCCCTGGCGTGGGGAGGGAATGGAGATTTTGCATATCCTTCCCCTGGAGTGGGGAGGGAATGGAGATTTTGCAGTATCCTTCCCCTGGAGTGGGGAGGGGATGGAGATTTTGCCAGTATCCTTCCCTGGAGTGGGGAGGGGATGGAGATTTTGCAGTATCCTTCCCCTGGAGTGGGGAGGAAATGGAGATTTTGCAGTATCCTTCCCCTGGAGTGGGGAGGGAATGGGGATTTTACAGTATCCTTCCCCTGGAGTGGGAAGGGAATGGAGATTTTGTAGTATCCTTCCCCTGGAGTGGGGAGGGGATGGAGATTTTGCAGTATCCTTCCCCTGGCGTGGGGAGGGGATGGAGATTTTGCAGTATCCTTCCCTTGGAGTGGGGAGGGAATGGAGATTTTTCACTATCCTTCTGCTGCCATACCCATCAAGCCATGCCATGCCCACCAAGCCACTCCCACAGAACCGGTAGTAAACAAATTTGAATTCCACCACTGCTGATAACCAGAGGTTTTTTTTTTCTTTCACATCGGTTGTAAAGTTACAAAAATATACACAAAGAACAGGAAAATAACAAACCAATAAAATGCAGATAGCTGATAGCATGTACCATGATAAAGTACATAATTATCCCAGAATGCTGCACATTTAATGTTGAAAAGGAATTAAGAAAAATCTAAGCATGCCTGAAAGAAAAGGGATGTTGGCAGACATGAGAAACATATCAAGGTGGCTGCCAGGTGTGAATCCTTGGGGAAGTCATTATATGGTATTTTTGTTCCACTTGGTTCTTCCTGCTTTTTAAAAGTTGATCCTTGCTTCCATTCTTTGGGGATTCTCCATAGCTGTGTTCTTAATCTATTTTATTGATGAGATTGTTTTTTAAAAAATTGTTCTGTGAATTGCTTGAGGTTTTATAGGAAAAGGTTGTGTTTGTGTACGTTACAGCATGTTTGAGTGTTTATCTATAGGTTGATAAAGATAAGTAGAAAGATAGGTAGATAAGTTGGTAAATAGGGAGAGGGAGAGGAAGGGAGGGAGAGTGGGAGAAGGAGAGGAAGAGAGGGAGGGAGGGAAAGAGACAGGAGAGGAAGAGGGAAGGCAGAGGAAGGGAGGGAGAGGGAGAAGGACAAGGAGAGGGAGAGCAAGAGGGAGGGGAGAGGGAGAAGAAGGGAGGGAGAGGGAGAAGGAGAGGGAGAGGAAGTGGAGAGGAAGGGAGGGAGAGAGAGGGAAGGGGAGGGAGAGGAAGGGAGAGTGGGAGAATGAGAGGAAAAGAGGGAGAAAGAGAGGGAGATGGAGGGGAGAGGAAGGAAGGGGGGAAGAGATAGGGAAAGGAAGAAGGAAGGCAGAGGAAGGGAGGGAGAGGGAGGACAAGGTGAGAGAGAGCAAGAGGGAGAGGAGAGGGACAAGGAGAGATATTTTAATTTGTGTTAGTACTTTAATACTTACATCTCAATTCTACATGAATAATTGGTGGTGCCAAGATGCATAGACTTTTATTTTATGGAAATGTTATATCCTCTGTATATTTATGCAGCAAAGACACCTAGATTGTAATTCAATACACAGTGTAGAACCACTGTCTATTTTCCACTGGAGACCTGAAAATCTGCTTCTGTTCTGCTGTGCCATTTAAAACATGCAGTACAACTGGGATATGTTGCATGTATAACAATAATTGAAGCTAGTTTCTATAGCAGGCTCTCTAAAGAATGTGTTCTGGCCCTCCAGCTGCCAGCAGACCTGGCGGCAGACTCAGACGAGGGGGAGGTTGGGGAGGAACTTGGGCCAGTTCCGGAGCCTGTGGAAGGCTTTGGTGGATGCTCTGCATTGGACACAGAGATACAGCCAGTGCCGTCCGGCATTTCCCAGCCACCGGAGAGGCAGCTGCCTTTGGAGGCTGAGATGAGTGGGGAGGAAGAACAGCTGGGGCCTCTCCCAGATGCACATATGTGCAGAGCAGTTAGGAGAGGTGAGCAACGGAGGACAAGGAGTCAACTCGGAAAGCAAAGAACATGTGGACGATGAATGGCCCCTCCCTGGCTGGAGAATAAATTGAAGGAAAGGGGAGTGGTTGTCATAGGAGACAACAGTTCGTATTTCTGAATATTTTGCTCGTTGTGTTTCGTGTTACAAAGACTGCTTGCCAGAACTTAATTTTCAGCCTTTTGGCTGGGAGTTCACGACCTTGCATTTATCACAAGGAATTGATAAGTTCTGTTAATGCAGTTAACTCCCTGAAGGACCCTTGTGTGGACTTATGGTGGGTGAATGCAATTAATTCACAAGAGATAAATAAGGAAAGGATTTTTTTGTGATAAGGAGCCTGTTTTTTGCTTCTACTAAGGCTGGGTCAGAACAGAATGATAGGTTTTCATAGCCCAGAACAAACAAACTGGAGAAGATTAATAAACACTTCTGTTCAATAATATCTACACATTTTGAACAGATACATCGGCGAACAATAAATAGAATTGACTGGTTACCTACAGAAGTTCTCATCAAAATGCTAAGTTTGATTTCTATCGTACTTTATGTAGCATTATAGAGCATCTGGATGTATTTGAACCTCATTGGCTTAGCATAACCATTTCATAAGGCAAATGATTATTACTGGCCTGCAAACCTTTTGAAAGATTGACCCAAGCCAACTTCCATCAAAAAAGAAAGAGTAGTTAAGATTCATAATATGCTTTTTTCATATTCTCATTCTGCATCAACAGGAACCAGAGTCAACAGTCAACAGAATTTTCAATCAAATCTAAAGCTCTGAATAGGTCCTCAGAGCAACTCAATTTCTGATTATTTCACACAACTCTCAAAAACCATGGACTTTTTTGTACTCAAATTGTAGCTGCGATATCAGACAAGCCGTTGGAATGAGAAGCAATAGAGGATGACATTATATATTGCAAAGCCATCATGGCTGGGAAATTTTGTCACTGATTTGGACACTTATACAACTCAACCATCAGATATGTGAAGCATTCTTTAAAACTTGACAGAGATACTGTGACAGGCCCAAGAAGTATTTGGGAAGCCTTAGCTGAAGAGGTTAGTAAAATATAGCTTAACTTTCCATTGAGTTACCATGAGTTCCAGTGATATCACAAATGTATTTTGAGAGCAAGGTGATGGATGAAATTGCACCAATAACAGAAAAAAACAGAATAGAGTTGGAAGGGACCTTGGAGGTCTTCTAGTCCAATCCCCTGCTCAAACAGGAGACCCTGTATTTCAGGCAAATGTTGTCAAGTCTCTTCTTTAAAACCTCCAGTGTTTGGAGCACCCAAAACTCCTGGAGGAAAGTTGTTCCACAGATTATTTGTTCTAACTATCAGGAAATGTTTCCTTTGTTCTAGGTTGGCTCTCTCCTTGATGTCTAGGGAGATTCTCTGTCATCCAGGTCATGGTTGTCCCAAAAGTGCTTTTTCAAGAGGCAACTGGTTTTTCTCTGAAGACATTTTGCTTCTCATCCAAGAGGTTTCTTCAGCTCTCCAAACAAATGTCTTCAAAGAAAAAACTGAAAGTCCAATGGCTTCTTGAAAAAGCACCTTTGGGTTGTCTCTTTGATATCACCTAGGTTTTGGATTCTTCCTTTCATTTCATTTATAAAACTTTATAATGTTACTTTCAAATCAGGTTTTGCAAAGAATAATTAATTTTCATCAGGTCACCCTTTAAATTATCCTCCCATATTTTCCTTCTCTTCATTTTCTGGGGAATTAGCCTTCATCCTAAAGTATCTTCTCTAATTATCCTAGTTTATAGTCTCAGATAATTGAGCTGCAAATCTGCAAGTCTCTTGTTTAAATCTTGACTCCGGGTGCAGCTTCTTAATATCTTCAGGAAATCCATTTTCTTCCAGCCAGCCTCAGTTCTCCATCTGCATTGTTAAAATCGTGAAGTTAATAATAACACCAGCACCGCTTTGAATGGAGCAGGAGGACAACATTATAGGAGCTATGAAGAATCCTCCAGAGTGTTGAAGAAAAGTTTCTTCCTCACTTTTTATTCTTTCTCTTCTTCCCAGAATTTGACAGCCCATCTTTCTCCCGGTTATGTTATTTTCTTCTGCTGTCAGCGAGTTCCAACCATTTCTCAGCCAAGGTCTCAATATTTGGAGCGGTATTTGCTTCTCAGTTTTTACAGCATTAAGCAGTTGGTGACAGCTTCAACTTTACTACTCCAGCCCATCTGGCCGCAGCTCGGTTTCCATACAGATGATGAGCACAGCAATATCCAGCAAGTCACACTTCAAGATTTCTACCGAGCGGGGTTTGTATAGATCCCTCAACTTTGGCATGAAATTGGCTCCCACGAGACAGCTCCAGATTGAATCTGGTACCTCGGCAGTTCCATTTTAGTACATGTCACCCATAGTCCAGATGACTTTCTTACAGAATAGATATCTGCCTATGGGAGTTGGGGAAAGATAACCCTGTTTAAAATTCAGCTTCTCATCCTCTTCCTCCTTCTCCTGTTTCTCTTCCTCTTTCTGCTTTTCTTTCTCCTACTCTTACATTCTTCTCCTTCAAATTATAAAGGTCTGCACTGCAAAAGTAGGATGCAGTGGCTCAATGGCTAAGATGCTGAGCTGGTCGATCAGAAAGGTCGGCAGCGGTTCGAATCCCTAGCACCGTGTAACAGAATGAGCTCCCGTGACATGTCCCAGCTTCTGCCAACCTAGCAGTTCGAAAGCATGTAAAAAAAATGCAAGTAGGAAAATAGGAACCATCTCTGGTGTGGGCAGCTGTTATAAATTTAAACAACAACAATGCAATAAATTCTTATTCCCTACCTCTAACATCCCCCCCCCATATTTAAATTCAAACACCCTGGCATGCAAAAGATAAAAGATGAAAGATGAAAGATAAAAGGTGAAAGAATTGAGGATTATACTTGGGCATTAAGAACTATTGAAGAACAGCATCCCAATGCATCTGATTTTCCTTTCTTTTTATCCTTGTAGCAATTTCTCTTGCAGCATCTGTGGGAAGTTCTGCTTTCTTTTTTATCCCAGGTGCATCTGTTCAAATCCCTTCAACTTTTCCCAGGGCAAATGTTCTTCATGTTTACGACATTCTTTATTTTTAGAAACCACCCTGCAAAACCTTCTATCAGCCTGCTAACCATGAAGGAACCAGTGGTGGACTTCTGGCTGGTCAGGCTGGTTTGGGTGAACCGGTACTTCTGACCACTGGCTGGCCCTGCCCACCATCCGCAGGGCTAGCCTGTCCCATTTATCTCACTTTCTGGCTTTGTTCCCCATCTACGCAACCCATTGCTGCACCACGCCTGCTCTTCTCATCACAGCTGCCTGAGCTGATTATCATATGTTTTGGAGTATAAGATGCACCATTTCCCCCTTAAAAGAGAGTGGAAATGTTGGTCTTATACACAGAATACAGCCAATTTTGGCCTCCTGAGGTCTGCTCCCGCATCCATTTTTGAGAAAAATTGGCTTTTTTTTTTTTTTTTTTTTTTTTTTGCAAAAACGGAGGTGTTTCTGTCTTCCCCCAGGCCCCAGCAACACTCTGCAGGCTTCAGCAGGGCTGCGGGAAGGCAAAAATGCCTCTCTCTCTTTTTTGCAAAAGAACAGCCCATTTCTCGCGAAAATTGGGACATTTTTGCCTTCCCCCATGGAGGACGTGGAGGACAAAAACTTTTTTTCTCACTTACCTTTTCAAAATCTTGGTGCATCTTATACACCAGTGTGTCTTATAGTCCGAAAAATGTGGTAGTTGTGTGTTTGAAGCCGTGCAAAAGCGAGGAAGCTGTGCACTTTCACATTTCCAGTGAACCAGTCATTAACGTATGTGCAGCCCACCTCTGTAAGGGACTCATGGAATATTTTCCATGGCAGACTGTGGAGTCCCTGTCAATGCCATTTCCACCCTACTGTTCTGACCTAGGCTTCCCAAAAGCACAAAGCCAACTACTCATCCCGATAAAATCCCTTTCATTTAATTTAAACTGAATTCCTCTCCAGCAAAGTCCCAGCCAACAGTCTTTCAAGAGATTGCACAACTACAGACCTTTATCAGGCTTGGAGAGCTGCCACGCCGATATCTTCCAAACTCCAAGATGTAGCAGAGAATACTTGGCAAGAAGTCAGGAACAGACATTCACCCTCATGAATTGAACTAATTGTCTCCTGTAAACTCCCCTCCCCTTTCGCTCCTCTTTATTCCCTATGGGAGGGGACATTCGCCGTCCACCTGTGGTTTTATTCTTGAGTCGTCTCTTGTTCCTTAGCTTTTTCCTTCTCCAGCCAGCTCTGTGCATGTGCATACTGGGAACAGGCTCCAGCTGTTCTTCTGCCCCACTGATGTCTGACTCTGAAGGCAGCTGATAATTATTGGATGGCCCTGGCCCCATCTCTGCCTCTGATTCAGAGCACTCATTAGAGCCTTCCCCAGACTCCAGGACTGGCCCATGTTCCTCCCCAACCTCCTCACTTTCTGAGTCTGCCATCTGAGTCTCCACTGGCCACTGGTGGGCCACAACATCTTTTCTCCACTATCTCCAAAGGGGCTAGATCAGAAATAGCCAGCCTTGGTATTCTGTAGGTCTTTTGAGCTGCACATCTTAACAATCCTAGCTAGTATCAACAATGGCCTGTGATTATGGGGTTTATTATCCAAATTATCAGCATGCTGTTGCTAATGTCTTAGTGACCTAAACAAAGGACAAAAAATATATGTTCTGTCTTAGCACACATGGATACCCAGTTTTCATTAAGAAGCTGCTTTAACTGTCTCTGAAAATGTCAGCTATTCTTATAGTAAAATTATCTCGTAAATAATCTTGTCATCCCATAAGGGCTATTCCATGATCCACAGACATTATCTCACAGAGACAATAATTCACTTGAAAACTCCGGAGTTCTGTGATCTCTAATACCCTGTAGGTTAGTAGTCAGTGTGAATTTCTGTCTCTACCCATCTACTTCCTGAACTGTTTTCCCCTCCAAACAGTGAACAACCTTGGACCTTTATAATGAAGCCCCTGGTCTATTTGTTGGAAGTTTTATAGGCTGCAGAAACTTTCTGCAAAGTATGTAATTCTTTCAGAAGCAAAATTTACTTGAGGTTGGGAGCCAATTGAAATAAGACCTAATGTTGAAAATTCAGCATATTCTATTTTTCTTGCAACCATTTCTACAATGATAACAGTAAAATTATGAGTTAATTAGTCTTGAAAAATTGTTTGGAGTCATTATTGATTAGATTAGTTTGGAAAGATCCTCAAATTGTGTGTGCGTGTGTAATGCTGTAGTGAAAAAAAATGGAATATATTCTGTAGTTTGCCTTACTTTCCATAGTCTCCTAAGACACTTGTATCTGTGTCATGCATAACAGAAAAGTATTCTTCCAATAAGGCATTTTAATGTTTCCTATAAGGAAAATAGGGGACGTGGTGGCTCAGTGGCTAAGACGTTGAGCTTGTCAATCAGAAAGGTCAGCAGTTTGGCTGTTCGAATCCCTAGCACCACGTAACAGAGTGAGCTCCCATTACTTGTCCCAGCTTCTGCCAACCTAGCCTTTCGAAAGCATGTAAAAATGCAAGTAGAAAACTAGGGACCATTTTGGTGGGAAGGTAACAGCATTCAGTGCGCCTTCGCTGTTTAGTCACATGATCATGGAGACATCTTCGGACAACGCTGGCTCTTCAACTTTGAAACAGAAATGAGCACCATTCCGTAGAGTCAGGAATGACTAACACATATGTGCAAGGGGAACCTTTACCATTTACTATAAGGAAAATATGACTTTATCTAATTTATCCTTTCCCTTTTGAGAAACGCAGTGACAAACATTTAACAATACGGACTACATAAGTATGAAAGGTATGAAATGCAAGGACAATAATGAATATAAGTATACTTTCTGGGGAAAAATAATGCTAATGTTAACTGAATATATATTGTAGAATGAAAATGAGGCTTTTAGTTATACTAGATGAAACATTTGAGACGGGAAATATTATTTGAAGATGTAGATGTTAAAACACTTGTAACCAAACGACATGCTGCATGTGATGATGGGTTTTTGTGTGTGTGTGTGTGTGTGTTTTCCTTTTTTTTTAAATCCTAGGTTATTGTGGTGTCTATCAAATATATAACAGAGAGATACGGGGTGTGTGTATGGGGGGAAACGTAGTAGGGATGGATTGCTACAGGCAGGGGAATAAGAAATGATACGAAATTATAATTTCTTAAATGAAACAATGAATGTACAAGAATGATAAAGGTTAAAACACCTGTAATCAAATGACATACTGCATGGGATGATGGGCTTTGTTTTCTTTCTTTTTTGTTTTTGTTTTTTCTTTTTTTCCCTCTGCCTTTCTTTTTCTATTGTTATGTGATTATGTTGTCTATGTAACAAAAATAAAAAAAAAATTCTATATATATATAAAAAACAATACGGACTACAGCTAGAGTACTGAACTTACAAATCATTTCTGTACTCCTTTGATCCCACACAATTACTATTCGGTAATGGCCCAGTTGTAGCAAAAGATGAAATGGGATGACAATGGATGGGACTGGACAGGCAAGATGGGATGGGACCGGGTGGGTAGGTCAGGTGGATGGATGCATGGATGGATGAATACAGAGTCATATATAGCAATAGCAATAGCAGTTAGACTTATATACTGCTTCATAGAGCTTTCAGCCTTCTCTAAGCGGTTTACAGAGTCAGCATATTGCCCCCAACAACAATCCGGGTCCTCATTTCACCCACCTCGGAAGGATGGAAGGCTGAGTCAACCTTGAGCCGGTGAGATTTGAACAGCCAAACTTCAGCTGAAGTAGCCTGCAGTGCTGCATTTAACCACTGCGCCACCTCGGCTCTATATATATTTGTGGATCGCCTATATATTTACTAAACAAAGAAACGAAGAATGAAACACTGTGAGGTCCAAGGAAGGAGGAGATTTGCATTGGGTGAGACTCCATGCTTCTCTTCAACTACTTCAAAAACTGCGCTGTTCTTTTATTGGACTCTCTCATGAAAGAAGAGGGCAACCCTGTAGCTTTTCATATAGAACTAACCAGGCCTTCTTTCTCTTCAAACTCAATGAGTTTGCACCACAGCGCAGACCACCGAGGTCAAGAGAGAGAGATGAGATTAGCAGAACGCTGATTGTTACCTTATTCCCTCCCCAATATAACCCACATAAGGTTCTCTTCATTTCAAGGTTGGTGTGTGAAAGCAGAGGGGCTGGGGAAACTCTCTTAGTGCCTCATTCCGACATGATAAACAAGAGACGACATTTGTACCTTAAAGTAATTTGCCTGCTCATAAATAGAAATGAGTTGGAAGGAGCTTTTGACATGGTTATGCATATATAGGATGCAGACACCCAACCTATTCCTTTGTTTGTCAATGGCTCACTTTCAGGTACATAAACAGAATGGCAAACAATTGCACAATTTTCTCTCTTCTTTGCCACAATACAAGTATAATAAGAAAGAAAGACTTTGCAAGCTAATGTGATTCCCCTCCCCTCCCATCTCTCTCTGTCTCTCCCTCCCTCCTAATACCCACGGGCACACAAACTTGGTTCATTTGGTGCTTGTTAATTTCATTGTGCTTTTGAAAGTTTATCATGACCTAAACATAGTTTAATTATGATTTATTGTGACCTAAGCATAGTACATAAAATTGTCCGCTACAATGTCCTACCTGTCAATGACTGCTTCAGCTTCAACCTCAATAACACAGAAAACACATACAAAATCAAGGTAAACTGCTCCAAACTCGATTGCAGAAAATATGACTTCAGCAACAGAGTGGTCAACACCTGGAATGCTCTATCTTACTCCATGGTTACATCTTCAAACCCTCACAGCTTCAACCTTAAACTGTCTATCGTGGACCTCACCCAATTCCTAAAAGTCTGTAAAGGGGGCGTGCATAAACCCACCAGCCTGCCTATCATCCCTGTCCTACTGTCCCCATTTATTTGTATTCATGTTGTTTTTTTCATTTATATCCATGTTTATACTTATACCAGTTATCTTGTACATGTTTGACAAATTAAATATATAAATTAAATAAGTTATGCAAATATTGTACCAGTCAGTCCACTTTTCTATTCTGATGTTGGGATTGTTTCTTGTACTGGTTCCTTCTTTTTAGGATGATTAAAAGGATGCCATAAAAAATACGCTATGATTGACGTTTAAATGAGCAGATTATTTTTTAAAAGCAGATGATCGTTTTCCCCCTTTCTTGAAATTCCATCTGTGTGAGAGAGGGTCATCATTTTAGATGTTTGTTGTTTTTATCTGGTTGCTGCATTGTTTTCGAAGACTTAGAAGTCTCTTGGTCTTTTTTTCATAACAGTTTTATTTAGCATTACAATTAAAAGAACGAAAGCTATCACAAGTTAAAAAGAATTAAAGAGGAAAAAGGAAAAAAATGAAGAAAAATAGAGAGGAAAAATGGAAAAGAAAAATAAGAATCTAATAACAAAAGAAAAAAGAAGTATATAAAGAGATGACCACACTTTGTCATGAGAAATATAAACATTTTTAGCAACAATTACCTTCTCCTAAAATACAACAAATTATCTCTTCTCATATCTCCTCTCTCATTTATAAACGCAACCTTAAAAACTTGTCATTCAGTCCTGGTCAGGAAAAATTAATTAAGGGTTACCACAGCCAGCAATCTATCTATTTTAATTTCAATTAAATAAGTCAACTTTATATTCCTTTACTTCACTTTTAACAATCTTGGTTCTACAATCCCTTCCAGAAAATGATGTCCCAGTTAATCTTCTAGTTTCTTACTTTTATGTCCCTTTTAATTGTTAAAACTTTAGCCAGCTTCATATGCCTAGTATACCATTTTTTTCCGCGTATAATTGTTGGAGTCTGTCATGTTTTATTTTTGTTCCTTTAACTAAATATTTAGTTGCTTGTGATTCCCTCTAGTATTCAGCCTGCAAAGTCCCACCCTTTTATATCTGAAAAGCATTAAAAAATTAATTCCAAAAGTGATCAAGAAATGAGGCTCAACCATACTTTGTTTCCATATAGCCTACATTATAGCAGTGAACTTAGTTGAATTCCCAGCAATTTGACTCACAAGCTTACCTTGTGTAAAAGTAAAAGGTAATGATTCCCTTCACACATATGTACTGGTCATTTCTGTCTCTAGGGGGCAGTGCTCATATCCGTTTCAGCCAAAGAGCCAGCACTGTCTGAAGACTTCTCCATGGTCATGTGGCCGGCATGACTAAACGCCAAAGGCACACCTAACGCTGTTACCTTCCCACCAAAGGTGGTTCCTATTTTTCTACTTGCATTTGCACATGCTTTTGAACTGCTAGGTTGGCGGAAGCTGGGACAAGTAATAGGAGCGCACTCCCTTATGCGGGATTTGAACCACCAAACTGCCAACCTTTCTGATCGACAAGCTCTGTGTCTTAGCCACTGAGCCACCTCATAGCTAACCTTGTGAAGAAGCTTCATTTCCTATAGTCTAATCATGAGAAGCAGCTGTCTAGAGTACGTGTGAGTGATCTCATGATCTCTTTTTTCTCCAGAGAGATTTTGCCAGCCAGGACCCATTCTCTGGTCAACCAATTTCAGCTGCATTGCCATCCCTTCTCTCCTGGAAATCTCTAGTTCACCATGCCCTCACTAGAATTTGAGTAGAAGACTCCTCGTCTTGTTATATCTTCCAGGAAACTTTCTTAATAATAACAAGGTGCCCATAAGAAGTCTTAGGTCTACAATTCAAGAATGGACGTTGAAAGTCACAAATTTTGCCGAGATAGCTAAAATATCTGCATATCTTAAGGACCACTCAAACGAGAGATATAAACGAGACTGGAAAAAATGGATCGATTATATACAAAATAAATATGGGATTAAGAAATTCCAGATAGCTTATGATTAATGATATAAATTGTTTAAAGTTAGCCTAGCAAGGAGGAGCTAAGTTCAATTCAAAGATGTTATCAATTTTCTATTCTTTTTTCCAATATATTTTAGACTGTTTTTGTTAAAGATTTATACCGTGTATGGGTTCTGGGAAGTCGGGGGGGGGGGGGAAGGCTGGGAGGGGTTGGGGTGGGAGGGAGGGATGTATATTAGGCTTGACAAGGGGTGTTAGATTTTAATGTAATATGATTTCACATGTATACTGTCTTCTCTTGTTTTTTTTTCTTTAAAACTAAGATACGTTAAGTATATTGATATGGAAGCATAAATACCATCAACATAGAATGGAGTTTGCTCAGAAGCGGAAATACACCAATGAGAGGAAGAGTGGGAAACAGAGGAGAGAAGAAAGATAGGAAGAGAGGGATAGGAGAGAGGAAGAGTGGGAAACAGAGGAGAGAAGAAAGATAGGGAGAGAGGGATAGGAGAGAGGGTAAGGGGGGAAGATGAGGAGGGTAAAGAGGAGTGGAATGAAAAGAGAGGAGAAGGAGAAAGGAAGGGGAAGTAGAGTAGGAAAGGATGCTGGAGGGAAGAAAGGAGGTAGGAGAGAGGTAGAAGAAAGAGGTGTATGGAGAGCAGAAGAGCTAATAATGGGTTTTTATCTTTCTGGGGGTTGATGACAAGAGGAACTGATGTAATCACTATTTAATACTATATGATACTGGCTATGTAATAGTATACATGTGATTGTATGTTATGAAAATGGAAAATAAAAAAAAAGTATATTAAAAAAAAGAAGTCTTAGGTCTCAGAAGTACTATTTCCATTTGCCTTGATGCTTGTTCCCCTTCAATCTTTCTTGTCCTATAACACCTCAGCCTTCAACCTCCAACCACTACAGTTCTTGCCTCGTGAAACCCAGAGGGAAATTGCGGTTCTTCAGCCAGTGGCAATCATTGTTCCAAACTCAGGTTTAAAATAAACAGTGAAAAATCCTTTGCAAGAATTCATTGTTTATTGAACTCTCTGTTGGATGCTGCTGCCCACCTGCCAGTCATGGCTGTTAATTCATTGGCTAAGCACACCAATGTGCGCTGAGGGGTCACCAGCCTGTTTTTTTTTATTTACAAAGCAACAGGGCAGAATAGCGTTGGGATGGTTTAAACTACATTCCAGGGCCTACAGGGTCAGCGGTCCGATTTCCATAAACATGGACTCTGGGCTGGTGCCTCGGGAGCAGCAGTTGTCTACATGCATGATTGAAAGCAGCCACCCCTTTGTCTGCACTACCTGAAGTCTTTGTCTATAAAATCGCTTTTGTAGCTGTTTGGGGCCATTTGTAAATAACAGGACTTTCAGCATACAAAGCACGGAGAAGAGAAAGGGACTGGATGCAGCGTCCCTGCTGTGATTTACCTCTGTGCAGTGATCAGGAAAAATACAACACCCCAATGCAATGCAGGCACGGGCATGTTTAAGCTTTAGTTTGCAAATAGAAGATAATCACCTAGAAGTCGGAACGAGGAAGAACACGCTCCGATCTCCTCCTCGATGTATAGATGCAAATTTGTAGAAAAGATCTTAGGTTGCTCGTTACGAACAATCAAAAGCTCAAGGGCCAATATATCGCAGGGTTTGGTCATTAAACTCTATCCCTTTAAGTGTCTATCCATTTTTTTTTGACTTTCCACCAGAATGGAAATTTACAAACCTTAGCTCAATTACCGATACAAAAAGCTCAAAACTCCACATTAAGTCAGTCCCTTAGGACTGACTTTCCTTTGAGGATGGACATTCAAGGCAGCGTGGGTTCTTTTCAACCAAACTCAGCTGGGGCTAGATGAATGGAGAATGATTGGGAATTTTAAACTGGAGGGTTAGAATAGAATAGAGTAGAGTAGAGTAAAATAGCAATAGCAATAACAATAGCAATAGCAATAGCAATAGCAATAGCAATAGCAATAGAGTAGAGTAGAGTAGAGTAGAGTAGAGTAGAGTAGAATAGAATAGAATAGAATAGAATAGAATAACAGAGTTGGAAAGGATCTTCTAGTCTAACCCCGTACTTAGGTGGCAAACTCTAACCACTTCAGACAAATGATTGTCCAATACCTTCTTAAAAACCTCCAGTGTTGGAGCATTCACAACTTTCCAATCTTGACACGACCAAATGAATGAATTGTTTCCTGCAAAAGCCCACTCCCCATTCACGCCTCGTTTGTTTCTTCCGGGAGGGACCAATCATCTCTAAGGTGTGGCTTTACTCCCAATCCTGCAGTCTTAGTTGTTCTTGTCTTCTGGCAGCTCTGCGCATGCGCACACTGGAAACAGGCTCCAGCTGTTCCTCTGCCTCACTGCTGTCTAACTCCCTCTCAGTCTCCGATGCAGAGCCCTTGTCTGAGCTTCCCTCAATCCTGCAGGACTGGCCCATGTTCCTCCTCAACCTCCTCCCTGTCCGACTCTGCTGGCTGCCAGCGGGCCACCAGAATTTGCTTATTTGCTTTAAAAGGACGCATGTGTGTGTGTTTATGGATGGGTTGTGTGTGTTGAATATTGATAGCAGGGATCATGAAAGAGCAAACAGATGATTAATTCACCAGACCCATAAAAGTACAAAGGCAGGAGTCGTCAAGATGGGTAGACCTCATTAGGGTTGGCATGGAGATTGCCTAGCAACCCAAAGCAGCCAAGCAAATGGCTTTGGATATAGATACTTTTCGGTATGTCGTCCATATACTGTAGGCGCTCTCCATTGTTCTCAAGCCAATCCTATCATGCTGGTGGACTTCCAAGGGAGCCTGCTTAAAAATAGTCGGTAGCATCGTCACCCATCATTGGGTGATGCACAACTATAGTAGCTGCCAGGTCCCACATCAAAAGAATGCAGAACAGCCAAAACTTGAGCTATTCTTTTTCTATATTCTTGTGCATGGCCAGGCTTCCCAAGACAATATTACTGGAGGGAGATCCTTTATTTGCCATGCTGGGGAAAGAGGAAGGAAGGAAGGAAGGAAGGAAGGAAGGAAGGAAGGAAGGAGGGAGGGAGGGAGGGAGGGAGGGAGGCATGGAGGGAAGATAGGAAGGAAGGAAGGAGGGAGGAAGGAAGGAAGGAGGGAGGGAGGCATGGAGGGAAGATAGGAAGGAAGGAAGGAGGGAGGAAGGAAGGAGGGAGGGAGGGAAGAAAGGAGGGAAGAAAGAAAAAGAGGGAAGGAGGGAGGGATGGAGGGAGGAAAGAAAGGCTGACAGAAGAAAGACTCACAAAGCTGCAGGTTGCACATTCTCTGAAATGGTGCAAAGGGACATACAAAATGGTGTACGTTATAACATGACCTTTTCATGAGGAATGTAAAATCGCAAGGGGGACCTAACCACGTGTTGATCCGGAACGTCTCTCTCCTGTTTTTCTAAGGGGGTTCCATGCCCTCCCTTTCTACTCATATCCTGTGATGTAACGTCTGTTATTGTACTCATATTTTGCCACCCTGCATACAACAGAAAAGACAACAACCTCATCTTTGTTCTCGGTCTTCTTCCCCTCCAGGAGCATCAGGAAGCGGTTGTTTGCCTGCTGTCTTATACGTGCATCCAAATCAGACATGCAAGTGTTAAATATTATTGGAAAAGAGAAAGGAAGAAAGAAAGGAAGGAAGGAAAGAAGGAAGAAAGAAAGAAAGAAAGAAAGGGTCATCAGTGAGTGAGAGAGAGAGAGTTAGTTAGTTAGTTACAGAAGAAAGTAAAAAAAGGAAGAAAAAAGTCAGAAAGGAGCATAGAAAGAAGGAAGGAAGGAAGGAAGGAGAAGAGGAAGAGGAAAAGAGGAAGGGGAAGGGAGGGAGGAAGGAAGGAAAGAAGGGTCATCACTGAGAAAGAGAGTTACAGAAAAAAGTCAGAAAGGAAAGAAAGAAAGAAAGAAGTCAGAAAGGAACATAGAAAGAAAGAAGGAAGAAAGGAAAGAGAAGGGGAAGAAGAAGAGAGGAAGGGGAAGGGAGGGGGAGGGAAAGAAGGGTTATCATTGAGAAAGAGAGAGAATTACAGAAGAAAGTCAGAAAGAAAAGAAAGAAAGAAAAAAGTCAGAAAGGAATATAGAAAGAAAGAAAGAAAGAAAGAAGGAAGGAAGGAAGGAAGGAAGGGAGGGAGGGAGGGAGGGAGGGAGGGAGGGAGGAAAGAGAAGGGGAAGAGGAAGAGAGGAAGGGGAAGGAAGGGAGGAAGGAAAGAAGGGTCATCACTGAGAAAGAGAGTTACAGAAGAAAGTCAGAAAGAAAAGAAAGAAAGAAAGAAAGAAAGAAAGAAAAGGGGAAGAAGAAAAGAAAGAGGATGGAGTGGGGAGGGATGAAGGAGGGAAGGAAGGAAGATCTACAGTATTTTATTTGAAGGATAAATACAGAAGGAATTGACTCTACAGTATTTTATTTGTGAATCAAATAATATTTGCTAACTTCTTAACTCGCTCAACTCCAACTGCTTATTCAAAGACGCTTCTGCTAACATTTTCTACATTTCATAAGTTGCAAATCAATGGAACCAGCGGGATGCCTTTTATATCTCCCCATCCATTTATTACAGTCATATATTTTAGTCTATGCTTTCTCCGGGTGACTTAAGTAAGCTTAGCTACCCAATAACTCTGCGGTGAAGTTCATCTCAACAGACCGGTCCTGCTTTAAGGAAAACACCACCAAATGGAGGGAAGACATTGTGATGCTAAGGGCATCTTGCATCATTTATTTTTCAGAGTGTAATTTTGTTTTCCCTGTTCTGATGGGAAGAAATGCCACTCTTCCGTTAATAAAATAGACAAACCGGGAAAGCACGTGTTCAAGAATCGAGTTCCAAAATGCAAAGGTTTACTGAACTGGCAAAAGGGACAGCGCGGATATTAAAAGTAACAGAAAGAAACAGGAATCGCAAATCAGAAATGGTAAAACATTCTTAATCATGTTTTGCAGTGCCAAAACTAGCATCTCAAGCTGTTTGTTTCTTCTTCTTTTTCTGACTGATAGCTTTCTGGCACCTGCTCATATGCCTAAATCAGAAAGCCAAATTCCATTGAGTGTCATGGACAAATTTTGTGCTATCTGGGGGTACTTATATTAATCTGCATACATTTAGACTAATCAAGCATTTTGCTCCTGTTTACTTCTCTCTCTTTTTTGGGGGCTGATCAAATGAAAGAAAAGGAAGGCTAACGAACAATCGGAATGGCATCATTTCTGTATCTGGGTGCCCTAAAGAAAACTTTTGAGATTTTCTCTTTAAAATGGAATAATAATGACCTGCTAAATCATCAGATATGTTTAATATCTTCCTTCTTTCTTTCTTTCTTTCTTTCTTTCTTTCTTTCTTTCTTTCTTTCTTTCTTTCTTTTTGTCCACCTTTGTTCCTTTCTATTTTCTTTCTTTCTTTTTCTTCCACCTTCCTTCCCTTCCACTCTACCTTCCACCCTTTTCTTCTACCTTCCTTACTTTCCACCTTCCTTCCTTCCATTCTCTTCCACCTTCCTTCCTTCCGCCCTTCCTTCCTTTCCACTGTACTTCCTTCCACTCTTCCTTCCCTTCCACCCTACCTTCCTTCCTTCTCTTTCATCTTCATTTGTTCATTCGTTCCTTCCATCCATCCCTTCTTCCTTCCTTCCATCCCTTCTTCCTTCCTTCCATCCTTCTCTTCCACCTTCCTTCCTTGCTTTCCACCTTCCTTCTGTCCTTCTTTCCTTCCTTCCACTCTTCCTTCCATCCTTCCTTCCATCTTCCTTCCTTCCACCCTTCCTTCCACCTTTCTTCCTTCCTTCCTTCCTTCCTTTCTTCCTTCCTTCCTTCCACCTTTCCTTTCTTCCACCTTTCCTTCCTTCCACATTTTCTTCTTTTCACCCTTCCTTCCCACCTTCTCTTCCACCTTCCTTCCTTCCTTCCTTCCTTCCTTCCTTCCTTCCTTCTTTCCTTCCTTCCTTCCTTCCATCCATCCATCCATCCATCCATAATCTCACTTCTCTTAGCAGTGCATACATTATAATGCTACAGGAATAATCTTTTTTAATTTTTAATCTCTTTTAAATTCCCATTTACCTGGAGGACATATAGGCTTTTTCCTGATACTTTTTCCTGATGCTAAAATTATTTCCACTGGTACTGCCCTCTATTTCAAGCTGAAGGGTGTCTGGTCAACTTCCAAATTTATTTTCCAATCTGTTCAGCAGGAAAGCTTTGGTAGTCTAAATCTGAAATGTCAATTTAGATTTGGTTCCTCTGATCGCATAGAGTGAAGTCCAGCACGATTGGCTGCGGTGTTTGTTTTATTATCCTGGTCTGGAGTGGATTTAGCATTGTTTTAGTTGAAATTGTGGCTATTTTCTAATTTGAACCTGAACTTTCTGTATGGGCCCTTAAAAGCTAACCTGATGATCAACATTTCAGCCAGATAACCAGGAATGCTCAGAATCGCATCATTCCTTTCCAAATTCATTTTTTGACGAAGCGTTATATGCAGCAGGTTGTAGGTTTGGGTCTAATGAGGAATTGTTCTGCTTGAAAGCTATCCCCCCCCCCCCCCCCCCGCTCTCAAAAAATAAATAAATAAATGTCATCCACATTGACAAATTCACCATCAGTCAATTGCAAAAGGCAGCTTTACTTGGAACAGTTTATATCATGTGAGGATATCTGTTACACCATCAAACATCCACATCTGCCTTGAGAAGGACTCAATAGGTGGACAAAAGCACCAGATGCAGACTGAACATCTGGGTGACTGTGCATCAAACCCTAATATAATAATAACAACAACATGTCAGGTAACTGAGAATTTAATAGCTGTCAGCTGATGTAAAATTGCAAGCTGTCATTTGTAAGTTGATGCAATGAGGAAGATGCAAGGAGGTCTCTCTCTCTCTCTCTCTCTCTCTCTCTCTGTGTGTGTGTGTGTGTGTGTGTGTGTATTCGGCAAGGTCTCACCTGGCATCTTCAGGCTGATGTTTTCGGCTTAAAGTGTGGTTGGAGCTGCCATCTTTCTAGAAATCTTGGTGGGGGTATGTGGAGGGCTGGCTTTGTTTCAGTAAGTGGATTGATAGGCTGTGTGGTTGTATCATGATTGGTAGATTGGTGCTGATTGGGGCTGGCTGTGTGTCCATTGTTATTTTGTGTTGTAACGGCCTGGGTGGTGGGTGGAGCTCGTTTGTTGACTAGGGCTGGTTTCCAGATGTCTGGTATGCAGGAGGTATCGTCACATTTATTCATGTTTTGTGGGTGTTTCTCTATTTCGATAGCTTCCATAATTATTCTCTTGTTGAAGTGTTCAGTTTTGGAGATTAATTTGGTTCCTTCAAAATTAACTTCATTAATTTCATGTCACAAATTCCACTTTTAATCATATTCCTTCTTCTTCTCCCCCTTTCTCCTAACTGGATGGAGGTTTTTAAGAGTGACAAAGTAAGCCAACAGAATCACACGCATCATGATGTCATCACATAACAGCTGCATTTATATAATCTGCATGCCAGCGTGACTGACACAACGGGCTTGTGTTGATATGACATGATTATTCTCTGTCGTCATGGTTTCTAATGGCTGACTATTAAGAGAAGGCATTTGCAGACATTAGCCTAACCTATTTGCACAGGGATTTCTGGTTATTCATGATGTCTTAAATGGCTTAGACACAACCCCCTTATTCCTCCTCTGAAGATAACATCTACATTATTTTCTTTCCTGATTCTATTCCGTTGACTAATTTCTAGCACCAGATTGCTTTCCTATTAACGTTGGTGTTGCCAATTAACCAGAGAGGTAAAGAATAGGCTGGAATTCTGCTGGGCTTAGCAACGGGTCTGGCTTATTTATGTATTTATTTTCAAGATTTCTATCTCACCTTTCCATTAATTTAAAAAAAAGTGCTCAGGACAGCTAACTGCAGAACAAAACCAGTGAAGCACCAGATCAATGAACAGCTGAAAGAAGGAAGAGATAACAGCTAAATAGTTAATGCATAAAATGTCTAGAAAATTAGAAACTTAAAAACGCATTTATACACATGGGGTGGAGGCTATGGTGATGCCAGAAAGGTATCACAAGTGCCATGATATCCTAACCTAAAAGACTTGATTTTTCTATCCATGGTACAAGCCAACAGTTGCCAATTGTATAATTAAGGGCTAAAACATATGAAGAATGGTTGCAGGGATTTGGTATGTCTACTTTAATGAAATGAAGGACTAGGGGTGACATAATAGCAGTGTTTCAGCCGGGCTAGCTCAGTCGGTAGAACATGAGATTATTAATCTCAGGGTCGTGGGTTCGAGCCCCACGTTGGGCGCCGGATTATGCAAAATGCTCTTTAAAAAAGGATAAAGTTTATCACTCAGTTATTCTTGTGAGGTATAATTACTGATTGTAGAGTTATAGAGACTAACTTGATTTTGCATTTAATAACCGCAGCAAGACTGTTGGTGGCGCAATACTGGAAGAAGGAATATTTGCCTACTATTCAAGAATGGACATTAAAAGTAACAAACCTAGCAGAGATGGCTAAAATATCAGCATATCTCAAGGACCATTCCAATAAGAGATATAAATTGGAGTGGAGAAGATGGATTGATTATACTCAAAATAAATATGGGACTAAGAAATTCCAGATAGTTTATGACTGAAGAAACAAGGAATGATATAATCTGTTTAGAGCTGGCCTTGCAAAGAGGAGTTAAAGCTCAAATGAAAGATGATACTAACTTTTTTTTAAAGTTTATCTTAGAATATCTTTGTTAAAGATTTATACCCTGTATTGGTTCTGGGAAGTCGGGGGGGGGGTAGGTTTGGGGGGTTTGGGTGGGGAGGGTAGGGGGAGGGAGGTAAATATTTGTAAAAGTTTTGTTTTCAAAAATTTTCAATAAAAAAATAGCAGTGTTCCAATATCTAAGGGGTTGCCACAAAGAAGAAAGGGTCACCCTCTTGAAGAAGAAAGATTCTCCAAAACAACTGAAGGTAGAACAAGAAGCAATGGATGAAAACTAATCAAGGAAAGAACCAACCTAGAAATAAGAAGATATTTCCTGGCAGCTAAAACAATTAAACAATGGAATGACTTGCCTCCAGAAGTTGTGAATGCTCCAACACTGGAGGTTTTTAAAGAAAAGATTAGACAACCATTTGTCTGAGATGGTATAGGGCTTCCTGCCTGAGCAGAGGGTCAGACTAGAAGACTTCCAAGATCCCTTCCAACTCTGTTATTCTATTCCAATCTTGAATATTCTTTTTTTTTCTCAATTCCCTGCAGGGCAAACTAGAGAAGACCATGATTTGAATTGATGGGTTTAAGAGCAATGTCATAACCCAGATCCTTAAATATGGATTTAGGAAGCTATTGTTGATTTTTACTAGGCACCTTAAGCAAGGAACCCAGAAGAAGGAACCCAGAAGAAGTTGGATAACCGTTTGTCTGAAGTGGTGGAGGGCTTCCAGCCTAAGCAGGGGGTTGGACTAGAAGATCTCCAAGGTCTCTTCCAACTCTGTTATTCTATTCTATTCTTCCTTATCTCTGCCCTGATTTAATCTCATTCAGACAGAACATAACTCAGAGAGTCATATTATGCTACCCAAGAAAACCTCTCCAGAAAATCATAGTAAATGAGCCTTAGAGATCCTTACCCCAGCCCACTTAAACCATAATCAGTTAATCCATAGTTTAAACTGTTATTAAAAATGTATGAGCAGGGAACAGTAAAGAAAGCAATGGTGGCGTTAATTATCATTCCGTTGGCTGTGGTCTTTTGGGTGTGTTTGTTTTTAAATCTCTTGCCAGATCATGGAGAAGAACCCTCGGAGGAGACTCTGCTCAATCTGCAGCTGACACATGAGATTAAATATTCCCCATCCATTTGTGAGATGAAATGTGGAGCTGGTAGCTGAGAAGATGCCAAAGGTGCTTAAGAAAGGAGAATAATTTCCTCTGGCCCTCTTCGTTTATCATACCTATTAAGGTCCCCAGGCACATTAAATAATATATTAGAAGAGCTAGCCGAGTTACACCGGATAATCCATCTCCAACTATGAATTTCTACGCTTGGAACACTCACATTTTCTTAACGTAGGGGGGCCCGGAGATGCCCCTCCATTCAAAGGGGAATAGTCAACTTCCCTGCTGATGTTGGCTTTGTTGACTTGCAATATTTATAATCCTGCCTTTCGCCAGCACCTCAAGATGATGGACATTTAATCCATCTCTAATTTTTCCAGTCAATAACATTCTCGTAGATTGCACTGAGAGAATGATGTTTCATGAAGTCACCCAGTAAGCTCTGTGGCTGAGAATTTAAGGAGATTCTCAGTCATCCAGGTCAACCTACCTGGATTGTCTGTGTAATGATAGAAAGGGTGGGTAGTTTCTTCAAAAACACGAGAGAGCTGGGAACACGAGAGTTAGTTCTTGACCTTCCAGGTGGCCCACAATATAAGCTGTGCATGCATCCACCCAAATCAGAGGTGGTATTCAGCAGGTTCTGACCAGTTCTGGAGAACCGGTAGCAGAAATTTTGAGTAGTTTGGAGAACTAGTAAATACCACCTCTGACTGAATATCACTCCCATCTATTCTCTGCCTCCTGAGTCCCAGCTGATTGGAAGGGAATGGGGATTTTGCAGTAATCTTCCCCTGGAGTGGGGAGGGATTGGGGATTTTACAGTATCCTTCCCCTGCCATGCCCACCAAGCCACACCCACCAAGCTATGTGACACCCACAAAGCCACACCCACCAAGCTACACGCATAGAACTGGTAGTAAAAAAATTTGAATCCCACCACTGATCCAAATAGTGTAGTTGTAGAGTATGCTTATGTTCATTATTGTCCTTGTACATCATACATTCAAACAAAGATGTTATTCCTTCATTCTTCAACAAGGTGTTCTAAATAGTCACTTCATGTATATACCAATTTTAATTACTTCCTTATTAAAATTATTTATCACTTTTCCATTGTTGGGCATATACCAGAGATGGGTTCCTGTCGGTTTGGACCGGTTTGGCCAAGTAGGTAGTAACTCGGCCTGCCACACCCCCAAACTGATTCTGATGGTGGTGGTGCCATCTTCAGATCAATCTTTATTGCTGATTTTTAAATCCTTTTCTAACATTGTGCACATGTGTAGACCTTTTTAGGTGCAAATGTACATGAGAACAGCACAATTTTTTTGTGTGCGCCGAACCCTCAGTAATGCTGGCAGCATCCAACTCCTGGCATATACCATTCTAATTTCATTTACTAATAACCAAGCTCTTTCTGGGCTGTATCCCTGCAGCATGTTGTTTCAATCCAGATGTTTTAGCTGGATCAAATTGCTGCCCTCATCAAATTGTTCTCTGTTTTAAGAATGCTGCCCACATCATTTTAAAACCCCACTGCTTTTCTTATGGTGAAGATTGACTGTAGGACTAATTGAAGTTTTGATTCAGAAAAATAATGAGAAGATAGATCTAAAGAGAGTCAGGAAAATCCCAGTGGCATCTGGTTGATAAGATGATGAACTCGATGGAAACCTCTCTAACCTTCCTTGAGTTAGCCAGGTGACTTCTTGATATTTTGAACTAGTTACACTATATTCCTGAGCACTTAATTGGCAACACCTTTTCGACCTGGACTGATATCAGAAAGCTAAGCAAGGTTGAGCCTGATTAATTCTGGATAGGGCAACATTATGAAATCTCATAGCTGAGACCAGATAACAGGAAGATAACAGGAAGTCCTGGAAGAAGATAATGATAAATCACTTCCAAATTGACAGAGGAAGAGACATGATCTGGAAAAAAAAAAGATACATCAGGAGTTAGCTTGAGATTCTTTACATTACCTTTCTATATAAGTAAGGTTCCCCTCGCACATATGTGCTTGTCATTCCCAACTCTAGGGGGCAGTGCTCATCTCCGTTTCAAAGCCGAAGAGGCACCACTGTCCGAAAATATCTCTGTGGTCATGTGGCCGGCATGACTAAATGCCGAATGTGCATAGAACACTGTTACCTTCCCACCCAAGGTGGTTCCTATTTTTCTACTTGCATTTTTTACTTGCTTTCGAACTGCTAGGTTGGCAGAGACTGGGACAAGTCACAGGAGCTCACTCCATTACGTGGCGCTGGGGATTCAAACCACCAAAGTATGAGGCGGCGGCCAAAAAAGCCAACACAATCCTAAGTTGCATTAACAGAGGGATACAATCAAGATCAAGTAAGGTACTAATACCACTCTATGAAGCCTTAGTAAGACCACACCTAGAATAACCACACCAGAGGTGGGATGCTATCGATTCACACAGGTTTGGGTGAACAGGTAGTGGAAATTGGGATGGGATCGCCGAACCGGTAAGGATTGCAGGCTGGCCCAGCCCCCAAGTGAAGCACGAAACAAAGCGTGCATGAAGCAAACTGGCAGTAACACCAGGAGCAACCCACCCCTACCCCACACTCTAAAGACATAGAAAAAGTGCAGAGAAGAGCACTTCTATATAAGAGCACTCGTATATCATACAGCAGTTCCGAATCGGTTTCTTTGCAGTTAATGTTTTCCCTCCTATACATTTCTATCTATCACTGTGTCCCTCTTATATACCTTCTTATATAGCTTCTGCTATAAGGACTGGCCCTGTGTGAAAGCAACTTGGTTAGAACTGACTTGGATTTGCTTACCTGTGTATCCTGGTCATTCAATGCCGGTTAACACTTGATTGCTAGAGAGAGATAAAAACCTTGCATTAAACAAATCTGTCTCTCTATTGGTTTCTTCAACGCGACTGCCAGAACATGACAGTATATTTGTGAATGTATATGAAAGGGAAAAAAAAAAACCTTATTTTTTTTAAAAAAAGAAATCCTAAATATCTCAAAGACTGGGATGCTAAGGGTTGAAAAAATTCAGAATACAACAAAGGCAATTCATTGCTGCATTAAAAACAAACAATCCTGCATCAAAGAAATCCAGGAAGTGCCTAAGAATTTGACGTGACCTCAAGGTGAACATTCAAGGCGTCCCTTCTAACATGTTAGAAGAAACCTCCTGTGAAAACGATCAGGTATGTTTTCTCCACTGTCTACAGGTGCCTGTAACTCAGTGGTGGGTTTCAAATTTTTTTTGAACCTACTCTGTGGGTGTGGCCTCCTTTGTGGGAGTGGCTTGCCGGCCATGTGACCTGGTGGGAGTGGCTTGCCGGCCATGTGTTCTCTCTCACTCTATCTCTTTCTTTCTGTCTCTCTCTCTTTCCTTCCTTTTGTCTCTCTGTACCTTTTTCCTTTTCCTTTCATTTCTCTCTCACTTTTTCTTTCTTTCTTTCTTTTTTATTTATTTCTTCCTTTCTTTCTTTCTCTTTCTCTCTCTCTGTGTGTGTGTGTGTGTGTGTGTGTTTGTGTGTGTGTCAGTGGTGGGTTTCAAAAAAATTTCGAACCTACTCTGTGGGTGTGGCTTCCTTTGTGGGAGTGGCTTGCCGGCCATGTGACCTGGTGGGAGTGGCTTGCTGGCCATGTGTTCTCTCTCACTCTCTCTCTTTCTTTCTTTCTGTCTCTCTCTCTTTCCTTCCTTTTGTCTCTCTGTATCTTTTTCCTTTTCCTTTCATTTCTCTCTCACTTTTTCTTTCTTTCTTTCTTTCTTTTTTTATTTCTTTCTTTCTTCCTTTCTCTTTCTGTGTGTGTGTGTGTGTGTGTCAGTGGTGGGTTTCAAAAATTTTTGGAACCTCTTCTGTAGGTGTGGCCTGCTTTCCGGGTCCACTGGTGGAACCTCTTCTAACCGGTTCGGTAAATTTGATGAACTGGTTCTACCGAACTGGCGCGAACTGGCAGGAACCCACCTCTGCTGTAACTAGAAAATGAAGAAAGCAGAGCCATGATTCCCAAAGAGTTTGAAGACACAAAGCAGGAAACAACTTGGCCTTAATTGTTCAGCTGTAACTAGGTTTCCCGCTGTGATCTCTGAGTGCACATCACTCTCCACAGGTTGCTGAGCTGCTTTCGGGAGCTGTCGTCCTTTACTATATGTCAGTTATTACTCAGATAGTGTAATGAGCTTGTTAGCCTGTCAAGGAGCATGTTAATTTCACGTTGGCTTTGTTAATTTCCCTCCCTTTAGTAAGTTCCCCGAAGCTGCCTCTGATCTTGACAATTTGACAGCGGTGCGCTTCGACAGTTTATGAGCAGTGCCAAACAAAAACCCGTACACTGGGGACACATTCCTGTTTTCTGGGAGGGGAAAGTATGACAGAGTCTGAGGTACTCAAAATATTTACTGGAGATGAAATGAGGAAGCAGAGGAAGATAACTGACGAAAGAGGTGGCTCGGTTCAAGAGACAGCAAATCCAAGACAACTTGCAATTTATTTATTTCCCCAGGAAAGAAAATGGCATAAACTGAAGCTCAAGAGCTCTCTAATCACCCCAACCAATGGAATTTAGTAGAAACGTCTCCAGCTATCCTTAGCAATAGCAATAGCAGTTAGACTTATATACCGCTTCATAGGGCTTTCAGCCCTCTCTAAGTGGTTTACAGAGTCAGCATATCGCCCCCACAGTCTGGGTCCTCATTTCACCCACCTCGGAAGGATGGAAGGCTGAGTCAACCTTGAGCCGGTGAGATTAGAACCGCCGAACTGCAGATAACAGTCAGCTGAAGTGGCCTGCAGTACTGCACCCTAACCACTGCGCCACCTCGGCACCTTGATATTCATTCCTCCATCCGACCCCGAATCTGCAGAGGAAGCTGAGCCAAAACAGGAGCCAACAAAGATCGAGGGGGCAGCTTAGTTGGCTTCCGAGGAAAATGGGGAACAGCAGACCCAGTCAGGCCTTTCAGGATTGAGTAACTTGTAGGCTTGGAGGAACAAGGGCAGGATGAGCAAGAGAGGCCAAGCAGTGAACATGAGAAGCAGAGCTCAGGTGATGAGCAAGGACCACCTCCTCCCGATCCTTGAGCACGGAGAGTGGAGAGAAGGCGAGAACAGCACAGACTGAATTGGTTACTCGGGAGGAGAGCGCCCCACCCCTCTTCACAAGGCACACCTGGGGAATGAGACTTAAGGAGACACTGTAGGGAGGAAAGGGGATTTGTCAAGGATAAATCGAGATGCTCAGTCATCCAGGTCATGGTTGTCCCGAGGTGGCGCAGTGGTTAGGGTGCAGTACTGCAGGCCACTTCAGCTGACTGTTATCTGCAGTTCAGCTGTTCAAATCTCACCGGCTCAAGGTTGATTCAGCCTTCCATCCTTCCGAGGTGGGTGAAATGAGGACCCAGACTGTGGGGGCGATATGCTGACTCTGTAAACCGCTTAGAGAGGGCTAAAAGCCCTATGAAGCGGTATATAAGTCTAACTGCTATTGCTATTGCTAAGTACATCATTTGCAATGACACCAACATGATTTCCAAATTTTGAAACCCCCAAGAAAATGAGGGCCAAATGAACAGCAACATGAATTCAAAGACCCCAAGTTTCAGCTCTTTAACAGACATGATTATTAACTGAAATTCATACTTTAATATTTTGAAATACGCTTTTGTTTTTAATATTGTAAATATTAGTGGTAGTTCAATATGCTATAACAGTTTTGTACTATCTTGTATTGTTCCCCCACATAGTGTTTAAAAGCAGGGTTCTTTTGGCACTAAACCAGGATTGCAATATTTCAAATATATCAAAATAAATAATGGAAAAGAAATTGGATTTACACTGGGAGAAAAAGCCTCTTTTCCTCCTAATTAAAGTGGATATATTCATTTATGTACAGCCATAGACCACAAAACACAGTTAAAATACAAAGCAAGCAGCGTAACGGAAAATAAGGCTATATCGTTTGCATTCAGATATAGCGGCTTGTAATAACTAATGTTGTGGCACAAAATGTTATCTGTTTTCAGGAGATGTTACTGTAGTCATCCTTTAATAGGAAGCATATCGTTGCCTATTGGTGATTTTGTGATTATGTGCCAACAAAACAATGTTGACTCTACACGACCATATAGACTTTTTCCAGGATGATCTGCTTGAGTCCTTGTCCCTTTGCCCTTTGAATGGTCTACCATCGGCACGCCAACTAAGTCCATCCTACTTGTTTCTAAATATCCTCTTCTATTCTTTCCTTCCATCACCCCCCTCCAGATCTATGGGTTTCTCAAATAGAACTACATCTTTGCAAATTTAATCCCATTTATTTATGCTGGGAATGAGAATTTTGGATTCAGCTGTTCTGGGATTCATTTGTTTTCCTCACTAAACACGCTCTTCTCAAGAATCTTCTCTAGCACTAAAGTTCAGCTCCAAACTTCACCAAAGTGGTAGCTCTTTTTCTCTCCCATTTTATTGAATATCTATGTAATCTCTCTCTCCCTCTCTCCCTCCCTCTCTCCCTCTCTCATTCTCTCTTTCTCCTCTCCGTCTGTCTTTATATTTATCTATCTATCTATCTATCTATCTATCTATCTATCTATCTATCTATCTATCTATCTATCATCATCTATCTATCTATCTATCTATCTATCTATCTATCTATCATCTATCTATCTATCTATCATCTATCTATCTATCTATCTATCATCTATCTATCTATCTATCTATCTATCTATCTATCTATCTATCTATCTATCTATCATCTATCTATCTATCTATCTATCTATCTATCTATCTATCATCTATCTATCTATCTATCATCTATCTATCTATCTATCTATCATCTATCTATCTATCTATCTATCTATCTATCTATCTATCTATCTATCATCTATCTATCTATCTATCTATCTATGTATCTATCTATCATCTATGAACCATCTGTCCGTCCGTCTGTCCATCTGTCCAGCTGTCTTTGTCCCTATATGTACCTCTACCTGTATGTCTCTCTGTCTTTCTTTGTATGTATCTATCTAACCATCTACCTAACCATCTGTGTCTAGTCTGTCTCTCTCTCTTTCTCTCTGTCTCTTTCTCTCTGTCTGTCTGTGTCTGTCTGTCTGTTTATCTATCTATCTATCTATCTATCTATCTATCTATCTATCTATCTATCTATCTACCTACCTACCTACCTACCTACCTACCTACCTACCTACCTACCTACCTACCTACCTATCATCTATGAACCATCCGTCCATCCGTCTGTCTATCTGTCTGTCTGTGTCTCTATATGTGTCTTTATCTGTATGTCTTTCTGTCTTTCTTTGTATCTATCTAACCATCTACCTAACCGTATGTGTCTAGTCTGTCTTTCTCTCTTTCTCTCTTTCTCTCTGTCTCTTTCTCTGTCTGTCTGTCTGTCTGTCTGTGTCTGTCTGTCTGTCTATCTATCTATCTATCTATCTATCTATCTATCTATCTATCTATCTATCTATCTATCTATCTATCATCTATCTATCTATATCTATCTATCATCTATCTAGCTAGCTAGCTATATCATCTATCTATCTATCTATCTATCTATCTATCTATCTATCTATCTATCTATCTATCTATCTATCTATCTATCTATCTATCTATCTATCATCTCTCTCTCCACTGTAATTGAACATGGACTCTCATTTTGGAAAGATATTTCAGTTGCCTTTGGCTTCCCTTTTCTTCTTGGCAACTTTTACTGATGTCCCATTTGCTTTCTGGGTCTTTGGCAGTCTCCTTTCGCATTCATCCTCAACAACTTGTTTGATTTTATTCCACAGTTCCTCTGGTACCCCATCAAAGAAATTCAGAACTTCAAAGTGATTTCTGATGTTTTCCTTGAAAAATGTTGGGTATGTGCTCAGGATCATATGATGGAAATTGGCTTCGTTCTTCATTAACTTATTCGTTTCACTTTAACTTGCATTGGAGTGTGGACATGAGAAGTTCCCACAGCCTTTGTGGATCAGAGTTGTCATCACATTGCTTGTGATTTCCCGTTGCCCCACAAAGGAGGGGTGGGCAACTTTATTCTGATCACACTCAACCTTCTTTGAGCGTGGAGAACTGAAAATCATATGGAAGAAAGAGGTTTTAATTGGGAAGAAAGAGGTTTTAATTGGATGGGTCTGTTTAATTGGTAATATTATTTTAGTCAGTCATATGTTTTTATCTGTTTCTTATCTCAGGATGGCAGAGAAATGCATTAGTGTACAGAAAACATGGCCAGGGATGAGGGATCCAAATATTATAAAAAGTAGGATTCATGAACCTCTTATACCCCCTCTGTCTTAAAACATATTTATAAATATCTCAAGTAGCAGTCATTAAATGTAAAATATTATATTCTGGGAAATGTGAAATGACAATGTTCTGGTAAATCTATGTTATGCTTTTCAGAACTTTTAAATTCGATAGGCAAGTAAAAAGGTTTGCATCAGACTGGATAGTTTCAGGTATGGGATTCAGTTGGTTCAGACTGGTTCGCTCCAATAGCTCTGACTATCAGCATGGAAGCGAACCGGTTGGCTCCGATGATCAGGTAGGCCTGACTGTCCCTGAACTTTACTCAACTATATCCCCAGCTGATTCACATTGCAAAGTAGATTGCTGCACATCAGCTCCCCAGAAGCAACATGGAAGGTAAGTTTTGTTAAAACTACACACATGTGCAAAGCACAACACACTGAACTGGTTGTTAAACTGGCAGAATCCTACCACTGGTTAGTTTCCATTAAAGATGGAAATCTATCCTTCCATCCCCCCATCCTTAGAACTGATGAAACTTCTTAAATGAGGAGCAAAATATTTCTTCTTCTTCCTCCTCCTCAAGGGAAAAACAAAACAGTCCAGTTGCCTTTTGAAGGAGGGGGGGGGGAAAAGCACCTTTGAGACAACCATGACCTGAATGACTTGAGAATCCCCGCAGAGATTTTTTTTTCCATTAAAGGCTGTCAGTGACTTGTGAATGTTATGTATAAATTATTTTTCATAGCCTGAAGCCACATATTATAGCAAAGGATGTTGTCCATTCCTTAATGGGTAATATTAACAACACAGTGATGCCATGCATATCACACCCTTAACCAGATCAGTTTTTTTAAAAAACTTACACAAATTTGATTAGTTTTAACTTTTGTTAGTTTAGAGCTTAGGTAGTTGCATGGATTTGTTTCGGCAGCAGATGGTTGAATTTCTTAGGCAGACCTAACTCAGCCCTTTGCGATGTGACATTTTCTGTTGAAGAAAATAAATGAAGGTTAGACATGCAATTTTTATTATTCTTTCCCCAATACTTCTCAGTCAGGATTTGTTGAAATGAGGTCTATAATAATAATAATAACATTTGCCTACAAAGAGAGAGGAAGAAAAAGGGGGATGTTTATACTGAAAATGGCAAAATGGTACACCACTCAGCACCTACAGAAAATGATATTGAAACAATATTCCCTTCCCTTCTTCATAGCAATAGCAGTTAGACTTATATACCGCTTCATAGGGCTTTCAGCCCTCTCTAAGCGGTTTACAGAGTCAGCATATCAGCCCCCAACAACAATCCGGGTCCTCATTTTACCCACCTTGGAAGGATGGAAGGCTGAGTCAACCTTGAGCCGGTGAGATTAGAACCGCTGAACTGCAGATAACAGTCAGCTGAAGTGGCCTGCAGTACTGCACCCTAACCACTGCGCCACCTCGGCTCCTCGGCTTCATTTCCTTTCCTTTCCTTCCCTTCCAGAGGTTGGTTGCAAATCCCAACACTACCAGTTCACTCATGCTCATGCTTGCAGATGTGATGCTTCTCCACATGTGCAGAAATGTCCAGGTGTGTGGGCAGAGCCTTCCACTGTGACCACTACCGATTTGACTGATCCGGGCCAAACTGGGAGCAACCCACCTCTGTTCCCTTCCCTTCCTTTCCCTCCCTTCCTTTCCTTTCCTTTCCTTCTCTTCCCTTCCCTTCTCTTCCCTTCTTTCCTTTCCTTTCCTTTCTCCATCCCTTCCCTTCCCTTCCCTTTATTGTATGAGTCTGTGCTCCCAAGATTGGCAATTGTTAATTTTAATTGGGTTTGTGGATATCCTATTTAATTTCTTTTTAACTTTTGTAGTATGTGTTTCTTTTAATGTTGTACGCCGCCCTGAGTCCTTGGGAGAAGGGCGGCATATAAATCGAATAAACCTCAACCTCAACTTAGGGCAGAGGGAACATGAGGGGTGGGGTCCAATGTGTCCTTCCATTCATTTCACAAGTCGAGCACTCCAATAAAACTTAGGATGAGAAAGGTGGGAAAAGCAAAGGAAAGGGAATGTAGGAATCAAGGCAGGAAACAATAGTTGGAAACTAATCAAAGAGAGAAGCAACTTGGAATTAAGGAGAAGCTTCCTAACAGTGAGGAAAATTTACCAGTGGAACAGCTTGCCACCAGAAATTGTGGGTGCTCCATCACTGGAGGTTTTTAAGATGAGACTGGACAACAGTTCTCTGAAATGTTATAGAGTCTCCTGCTTGAGCATAGGGCTAGACTAGAAGTTCTTCAAAGTCCCTTCTAACTTCTATTCTATTCTATTCTATTCTATTCTATTCTATTCTATTCTATTCTATTCTATTCTATTCCTATTCCTATTCCTATTCCTATTCCTAATCCTATTCCTATTCCTATTTCTATTCTCAAGAATGATCTACTGGATTGGAACATATGCAGAAATAATGCAATTTCACTAGTGGTGGGATTCAATGTTTTGTTTTGTTTTACTACCAATTATGTGGTTGTGGCTTTCTGGGCATGGCTTTGTGGATGTGACAGGGGAAGGACACTGCAAAATCCCCATTTCCTCCCCTCTCCTGGGGGGAGGTTACTTCAAAATCCCCCTTCCCTCCCCCACCACTAACCTGCTTTCCAGATCCATTCTCCTGTGTGCAGGGCAGCAAAAGAAAATCAGCTGGGAGGGACCAGGGGTGTGGCCAGCCTATTTGCCAGTTCTCCAAACTATTCAAAATTTCCACTACCGGTTCTCCAAAACCTGTCAGAACTGGCTGAAATCCCACCTCTGAAGTTCACCCATGGAAGAGGGTGATCTTGCTTGCTCTCCCTTAAGTCAAATTCAGATCCTGGAGATTAAATAGCTCTGCTTTTTTTTTTTTTTTTTTTGAGAAAAGGCTTGCCATTGCCTTTTGTTGGGATGATTTTAAAAATAGCATCTCTTTCAATCAACCTTGACTCCTAGTGACTTCATGGGCATAACCATGCAGATGTCTAGGTAACATAAAGGTTTGACGTCGCCTTCTCTAGGGATATTTTTGACACTTCACAGATTTCCAAGTACCATTGAAGTCTTTATTTAACAAAGGAAGTATCTGAAGGCAGGTGTGGATAGAAGTTTTGCAACCTGTGTCAAATGTTCCCGATTCAATTTAAGATTAAGTTGAAACAATGGTGACATATACCGGGGGGGGGGGGGGGAACCACTGAAAAAACCAAGAAACTTCTTCATTTTTTTTCAATCTCTGTGGAGATTCACAGCCATCCCAAGGTTACCCCAAAGATGCTTTTTTCAAGAAGCAACTGGACTTTCTTGCTTTTTCCTCAAAGGCATTTCACTTCTCATCCAAGAAGCTTCTTTAGTTCTGTGTCAGAGTGTGTTGTGAAAAGGAGATAGGTGGTGTCGTATCCCTCTGCTCAATTTTCGAGGGTGGGCTTCAGAAATTGCAGCAATGGGTTCGCTGCCCTGTTGCTGGGTGGGCGTGGCTATGCTGGGCGTGACCTAGTCGGCCTCCTGCAACACAATGGGAGGGGGGGGGATTTTTTGCCCTCCCCAGGCTCTGGAGGATTTTTTTGAGCCTCCGGGAGGGTGAAAACTGCTTCCCCTGGGCTTTGGAGGTCGGAAACAGGCCCGTTTTCAGACGTCCAGAACTTCTGGTAGGCCCATTTTTTTGCCCTCCCAGGCTCCAGAAGGTCTCCTCAAGCCTCTGTGAGGGTGAAAACTGTTTACCCCGGGCTCCAGAGGCCTTCCAGAACCAGGAAACAGGCCTGTTTCCAGATTTTTGGTAGACCCATTTCCCCTCTTCCCGAGCCTCCACGTAGGCCCTGGCGTGATGAATGGGCCGCGTGGAGACTCCTGGGAAGGATGGGATGAGGTGGAGCAGTATGGGCGTGGCCAGCCAGGGGTGGCATTTGGGGGTTCATTCTACTGGGTAAAATCCTAGCCCATTTGAATGCATGCAAGCCCCCAGCAGCCCACCGCTGACAATTTTAATGTAGATGGCCTCCAAGTTACCTCAACGACTCTCTAAAAGGATGCAAATGACCAGATGATTGCATGGAAAGCAAATCCCCATCATTCAGTCTGAACTGAAGATGTCTTCAAGAAAAACAACAAGAGGAAAGTCCAGTTGCCTTTTAAAATAACCATGACCTGGATGATTGAGAATCTCCATAGACATTGAAAAAAAAACAAAGCGGCATGGCACAGGGAAACATTAAATTATGGCAGTGGTCAGGGTGAATCTAATCCAGAATTTTGATGTTTGAGTGTCTCTCTTCCTATTCTCTGAGATGTTTGCATTCCTTCCAGAACGACTCCCTCCCTCCCAAAATAAATCAAACCAACAAACCTTGGTTTGTCTAAAATATCCCGCAAAATAAAACTTTAATGTTAGCAATCAAAGGTGATGACACACCTGGACAGGTTGAAAGGCTTGGATTAGGAGACCGGGGGGTGGGTGGGTGGGTGTCTAGCCTTCAGAATCATCTGATCCCTGCTTGGAAAAAATGAATCCGTTTTGGTAGGATGATTCAATTAAATCTTTATCCAATAGCACCCTTCTAATATTTATTCAGCCTGACAGTGTGGGATTCCCACAAGACGAAACTCACCTGGAGTGCAAACTGCAGATGGATTTGAATGCTTCATAGTTTTGAGACTCTGGGCTCTAATTCCAAAGACAGTTTGGCTGCAAATGAACCACTTGAATTAACTAAGACTGGTGTAACTAAATATCTGACTTTAGAGAGTTCCCCTCCCCCTCCAGTTCTGTAATTTACTATATAATAGGGCGGGGGGGGGACACATTCAGGTATTTTTGTGCGATCTAGAATGAGCTGTGATGGTGCAGTGGTTAGAATGCAGCATTGTAGACTAATTCTGCTGACTGCCGATTGTCAGCAGTTCAACCATTCGAGTCTCAAGGTTGAGTCAACCTTCCAACTTTCCGAGGTCAGTAAAAGGGAGGAGGGGTCAGATTGTTGGGGTCAGATTGTTGGGGTAATCCGCTGACTCCATAAACAACTTCGAGCTGTAAATCACTGTGAAGCAGTGTATAAGTCTAAGTATTGCCCTTCCTTCCTTCCTTCTTTCCTTCCTTCCTTCCTTCCTTCCTTCCTTCCTTCCTTCCTTCCTTCCTTCCTTCCTTCCTTCCTTCCTTCTTTTGAATGCATCATTGCAGGCTGACTCTGCCCACAGTCAGGAGTTTGATGCTAACCAGCTGAAGGTTGACTCAGCCTTCCATCTTTCCAAGGTGGGTCAAATGAGGACCCAGATTGTTGGGGGCAATATGCTAACTCTGAAAACCACTTGGAGATGGCTGTGAAGCACTGTGAAGCAGTGTATAAGTCTAAATATTGCCCGCCCTCCCTTCCTTCCTTCCTTCCTTCCTTCCTTCCTTCCTTCCTTCCTTCCTTCCTTCCTTCCTTCCTTCCTTCCTTCCTTTGAATGCATCATTGCAGGCTGACTCTGCCCACAGTCAGGAGTTTGATGCTAACCAGCTGAAGGTTGACTCAGCCTTCCATCTTTCCAAGGTGGGTAGAATGAGGACCCAGGTTACTGGGAGCAATATGCTAACTCTGTAAACCACTTGGAGATGGCTGTGAAGCACTGTGAAGCAGTGTATAAGTCTAAGTATTGCCCTTCCTTCCTTCCTTCCTTCCTTCCTTCCTTCCTTCCTTCCTTCCTTCCTTCCTTCCTTTGAATGCATCATTGCAGGCTGACTCTGCCCACAGTCAGGAGTTTGATGCTAACCAGCTGAAGGTTGACTCAGCCTTCCATCTTTCCAAGGTGGGTCAAATGAGGACCCAGATTGTTGGGGGCAATATGCTAACTCTGAAAACCACTTAGAGAGGGCTGTATCTAAACAAGAACTTCATCAACAAACAATGATAGTTACCTGCCAATAGTGGTAACAACTTCCAAGCTATTGTGATACGTTGTTCAGGTTCTTTTTGAAGTCTTTCTCCTTTGTGCCCAAACTTCCATCTGTATACTTTTAACTTCTGTTCATAATTTATTGAACAATCCAATGTCAGGGAAGGAGAGCAAGCTTGTTCTGCTGGCATTGGAGTTTTCATTTCAAAAAGATTCAACAATAATAATCTCAAAGCATTAAAAGCAGGGCCCTTAGAAGGTTTTGAGTAGACATCTCAAAGAGCTCTGCATAATTCAGAACTAAGTTTCTTCTGAAGGCGAAAAGCTCTACTTTAATAGCTTCTACTGAGTTCCTCAACCATCCAGGTCATGGGTGTCCCAAAGATGCTTTTCCAAAAGGCAACTGGACTTTCTGGTTTTTCTTTGAAAACATTTCCCTTCTCATCCAAGAAGCTTCTTCAGTTCTCTGAGAAGTACTGATCTTGTTCTGGACCCGGACACTAAGTAAGGCTTTAGAGTAGACTGGGACATTGAAGTAATATCTCCAGACAAGCCCATGGGAAATCACTGTTACGCTTTTGCCAGAAAATATCATCACTGTGTTCTTAATGTCCCCTGGAATCAAGGTTCATCAGAGGAAATCACTCAGTGGTGGGATTCAATTTTTTTTTACTTCCAGTTCTGTGGGCATGGTTTGGTGGGCATGGTATGGCTCGGTGGGCATGGCTTGGTGGGTGTGGCAGGGGAAGGATACTGTAAAATCCCATTCCTTCCCCACTCCAGAGAAGGATATTGTAAAATCTCCATTCCCTCCCAACTCCAGGGGAAGGATACTGTAAAATCTCCATTCCCTCCCCACTCCAGAGAAGGATAGTGTAAAATCTCCATTTCCTCTCCACTCCAGAAGAGGGATACTATAAAATCTCCATTCCCTCCTCACTCCAGGGGAAGGATTCTGTAAAATCTCCATTCCCTCCCCACTCCAGAGAAGGATAGTGTAAAATCTCCATTTCCTCTCCACTCTAGGGGAGGGATACTATAAAATCTCCATTCCCTCCTCACTCCAGGGGAAGGATAGTGCAAAGTCCCCATTCCCTCCCCACTCCAGGGGAAGGATAATGCAAAATCTCCATTCCCTCCCCACTCCAGAGAAGGATAGTGTAAAATCTCCATTCCTTCTCCACTCCAGAGGAAGGACACTGTAAAATCTCCATTCCCTCCCAACTCCAGGGGAAGGATACTGCAAAATCTCCATTCCCTCTCCACTCCAGGGGAGGGATACTCTAAAATCTCAATTCCCTCCTCTCTCCAGGGGAAGGATACTGCAAAATCTCCATTCCTTCTCCACTCCAGGGGAAGGATACTGCAAAATCTCCATTCCCACCCCACTCCAGGGAAAGGATACTGTAAAATCCCCATTCCCTCCCCACTCAAGGGGAAGGATACTGTAAAATCTACATTCCCTCCTCACTCCAGGGGAAGGATACTGTAAAATCTACATTCCCTCCTCACTCCAGGGGAAGGATACTGCAAAATCTCCATTCCCTCTCCACTCTAGGGGAGGGATACTATAAAATCTCCATTCCCTCCCCACTCCAGAGAAGGATATTGTAAAATCTCCATTCCCTCCCCACTTCAGTGGAAGTCTACTGCAAAATCCCAATTTCCTCCCGATCAGCTGGGACTCAGGAGGCCAAGAATAGATGGGAATGGGGCCAGCCAAAGGTGGTATTTACTGGTTCTTCAAACTACTCAAAATTTCCACCACCGGTTCTCCAGAACTGGTCAGAACCTGCTGAATACCACCTCTGGAATCACTACTTTACTAAACCAAGATAAGTGATAAAAAAAAATTCTATGGCATTCTAAGATTTATAATAACTTATTAACTATGTATTATCTTTCTGGGGAGCCCTATAAAGTTACTGGTTGTATCTCCCTTGACCAGACCAAGAGATTCCAGGCATTGCTTCTCTGGGCCTCTAATGAATCAAGGATGACCAGCTCACATTTGGGAAGATTGCAAAAATGAGACTTAGAAGAGAATAGGAACATCCTTGTCTCAGCTACTGCAGAATTTCCTTGGAATCGGATAAAATTTGCTAACTGACAGCCCTGCCTGCAAGGCATTCATTGAAGAATTTCATTCCTTACGATGTGTTGTTGCGAAGTGTGTGTCTTTTCAATAAAAAGGAAAAAAAAAACCCTCAGTGGCAGACGATTATACTAAGGATTTCTGGATCTGACAGACGCTTGACTGATGGTTTAGAAATGTGTAATACCGCTGAATACCAAATCAAACAGTGTGTGTACAGGATAATCCTGTGGCAGGAAACACTTTATGCAATTTATCCTTCTAACAACCCATGAGCTCTGGACTAAGTCAGAAACCCCCCAGCTTAGGAAATAAATGAAAGTGCTACTGTATCCGCACAGGATGCACGTAAATGCAACCAAACTATATCAGATGCTCTTTACTTTCACTCAATATTAGTGAGCATTTCGTAGCAAGTGATGAATAATTACAGAAAGAAAGAAAGAAAGAAAGAAAGAAAGGAAGGAAGGAAGGAAGGAAGGAAGGAAGGAAGGAAGGAAGGAAGGAAGGAAGGAAGGAAGAAAGAAAGAAAGAAAGAAAGAAAGAAAGAAAGAAAGAAAGATGGCAGTGTGTAGAATGCCTTTGCCTTTTCTGGTGATAGGGAAGATTCAGATTCAGATGTAGTTTATTTGTATGCCGCCCTTCTCCGGGAGGGACTCAGGGCGGCGAACAACTCAAAAAGGGGAAAAAGGGAACATAAAACACGATACACATAATTAAAATAAACAAGAATCATACAGCCATATAAGTCGAGAGGGGAAGGGAACTCATCAACCCCAGGCCTGTCGGCACAGCCAGGTTTTGATGGCTTTCCGGAAGGCCTGGAGAGAGGTGAGGGTCCAGATCTCCGCGGGGAGTTCATTCCAAAGGGCCGGAGCTGCTACAGAGAAGGCCCTCCCCCGGGTAGTAGCCAGGTGGCATTGGCTGGTGGATGGAACCCGGAGGAGGCCGACCCTGTGTGATCTGACGGGTCTTTGGGAGGTAATTGGCAGCAGGCGGTCTCTCAAGTACCCAGGTCCAATACCATGAAGGGTAGAGAAGGGAGAATCAAGCCTGTCAAGGCAAACAAAATAACAACAAAGCACAAGGAAAGCTGAGGGAATGGGATAATTAAGGAGTGTGTGTGTGTGTGTGTATGTTAAAGCGAGATTGAGCTGAAATAAATGGATGCAGAATGAATGTGCATTGCACTGCAAGGAATACAATGGCAGAACTGAAGAAGCTTTTGAGATGAGAAGCGAAATGTCTTTAAGAGAAGAAAATCCAAGGAAGCCCAATGGTTTTTTGACAAAAGAAGCACCTTTGGGATAAGTTTTGGTTGCCATGATGTAAAGAAGATGTTGGGACTCTAGAAAGAGTGCAGAGAAGAACAACAAAGAGGATGAAGGGACTGGAGGCTAAAACATATAAAGAACGGTTGCAGGAACTGGGTATGTTCCCGCAAACTGGGTATAAGAAGAAGGACTAGGGGAGACATGATAGCAGTGTTCCAATATCTCAGGGGAGGAAATCAAGCTATTCTCTAAAGCCCCTGAGGGTAGGACAATAAGCAATGGATGGAAACTAATCAAGGAGAGAAGCAACTTAGAACTAAGGAGAAATTTCCTGACAGTAAGAACAATTAATCAGTGGAACAGCTTGCCTCTGGAAGTTGTGAGTGCTCCAATACTGGAAGTTTTTAAGAAGATTTTAGATAACCATTTGTCTGAAGTGGTGTAGGGTTTCCTGCCTAGGCAGGGGGTTGGACTAGAAGACCTCCAAGATCCCTTCCAAATCTGCTATTCTATTCTATTCTATTCTCTATTCTATTCTAGTCTATTCTACACTCTATTCTATATTATTTTCTCTATCCTATTCTGAATTCTATTTGATTCTACACTATATTATTTTCTCTATTCTATTCTATTCTATTCTATTCTATTCTATTCTATTCTACTCTACTCTACTCTACTCTACTCTACTCTACTCTACTCTACTCTACTCTACTCTACTCTATTTCTTGCCAATTATAACAACCTGCAGCAATACTGTATGTTTATCAGTGTTATCACAGCACATCTCCCCTATAATGCTAATCACACTTGATTATATTCTGCTGGCTTTAACATTTTGCTTGACTAAATGTAGCCATGTGGTATTTCAGCAATCCCCACATTTGTCACCTTGGGGCCGACGGTAACTTAACAACAGTTCCTGCAAAATTATTTCCGGTGTGAAAACATATTGGAAAAATAAAAGGAGGAACAGGACGTTTCTCTTAGATCCACTTTCAACAAGAGTCGTACAAGATCCACTTCATTTTGCACGTAATTATATGTTTTTGTCTAATATTAATTAATAGGTCAAGTAGCACTTAGAGAGATATTAGGCATTAATTAACATTTAAAAACTATCACATACGACATATTAATTAGATATCAATCACTTATTGCTGGGACTGACATTTAATAAGCATTTTCATTTACACCAAAAAAAAAAACAAAAAAAAAACCCCTAACTTGCCACCAACATGTTTTAAAGAGACAAAATTGAGACAAGTAGTCTCTGTAGATTTAACATGTTAATGGCTGTCTGCTCTTAACTATTATAATTCATAAGATAATCCCTAAATAAAGCAGCTGTTTTTTTTAAAAAAAAAATGCCACCATGTATTTAGTTTGTATACATAAAGACAGGAGGCTATGAAAACTGTCGCATGAACTCTACTTTAAATGTTTTGGAAGCTATGGCATAATGAACCTGGCCTGTGTTTCGTATAACAAATAATTATGCAAAATTCCTCCTGAACTGCTTCATTGTACTATAAACATTCAAAGGGACGTTCCTCTCGTTACATATTATGAATTTATGTTACTATGAATATTCATGGTTTCGTAGCCCTTGTTCAGCCTTTTGAGAACATTAGGAATGTGTTGAAGGCTCAGCTCTTATACAAAGTATTCAAAAAGCTTAATTCTAATAATTTTAAAAAAAAACCATGGCTTTGGGACCTAATTTATGATCCAGGACTCATTAACGCAGAGCTGAGATTCAGCCGGTTCGTACCGCTTCGGGCGAACTGGATGCTAATTTTGCATCTGGTTCACTGAACCAGTTTTTTCAAGGACCACCTGGCCCCACCCACCCCACCCCTCCCAGGAGTCTCCATGTGGCCCATTCATCATGCCAAGTAAGTGTGGGGCCCACGCAGAGGCCTACCAGAAGTTCCGGAAGTCCATAAATGATTCCATTTCCAGCCTCCAGAGAGCCTCCAAAGAGCCTCCGGAGTCTGGGAGAGGCTGTTTTTGTCCTCCCGGAGGCTCAAGGAAAGCTTCCGGAGACAGGGGAGGGTAAAAACACCCCCCTGCCATGTGCTTTCAGTGTTGCATTTTGATCCAGAAACATTAAGTCTATAACAGATGGCAGCTCCCAGCTAACCTTGGCTGATGCCGTTTGGATAGTATTGCACTGGAATGCTTCAGAGACAGAACATTCAAGGGCAAGAAAGGCCAAGAAAGAGGCAATAGCAAATATTTTCTGTATTGTCATCAAGAAAATAAATTGCTAGGATTTATGCTTTGCTGAAAGACATGACTTTATGGAGTCTCTGCTTAGGTGAGATCTGGGGATTTTGCCATGAAAAAAAAATAGTGCAAAAAATTGCGCTTCTTTGCAACTAAATCTCATCCTTTTTTTTTTTTTTTAGTGACACATTTTATTGGACAATACTGATCCTTGTTATGTTTCTGTACAGGTGTAATATTTAATAATATTGCAGAAATTCTTTATACTGCATATCACTGGAATATGGTTTCTGCATTTGGCCCCTTTTGTACCAAGTCTTGTCTACCAAATATTTGAATTTCCAAATGATGTACATACACGAAAAGCAAGCAAGCATTGTTGTCAATCAATCCATCAGTTTATTAAAGTCTTAGAATCAAAAAAAAAAGCAGATATGCAATTAAAAATTCTAGTATAAAATAATAAATAATAACTAAAATATATAATGAAATCCAGACTGTCAATTATATAGGATCTAACTATACTAAAAGAATGAGGTTGGCAATTTGGTGGTTTGAATCCCTAGCGCCACATAAGAGCCAAGGTGGCGCAGTGGTTAAATGCAGCACTGCAGGCTACTGCTAGATCAGCAGGTCAGCGGTTCAAATCTCACCGGCTCAGGGTTGACTCAGCCTTCCATCCTTCCGAGGTGGGTAAAATGAGGACCCAGATTGTTGGGGGCAATATGCTGACTCTCTGTAAACCGCTTAGAGAGGCCTGAAAAGGCCTATGAAGCGGTATATAAGTCTACTGCTATTGCTATTGCTATAACGGAGCGAGCTCCCGTTACTTGTCCCAGCTTCTGCCAATGTAGCAGTTTGAAAGCATGTATAAATGTAAGTAGAAAAATAGGAACCACCTTTGGTGGGAAGGTAACAGCATTCCATGCACCTTCAGCATTGAGTCATTCTGGCCACACGACCACGGAGACGTCTTCAGATAGCGCTGGCTCTTTGGCTTTGAAACTGAGATGAGCACTGCCCCCTAGAGTTGGGAATGACTAGCACATATGTGTGAGGATAACCTTTACCTTTATCTTAACTATACCAAAATTACAATCCATAAACTGTGGCCTGTTGTAGGTTCAACATTAAAAGGGAAAGGGCTAAGCAGTGCAAAAGGTTTGCCACATTTGTATATAACATAATTATGGTGGAGAAGACATGTGTTTGTGATGAATCCCCAGTTTTGCTGTGCAGAATCTGACCACCTGCACTGTAGTTATGGATTTAAGCAGCCACTGAAGATAGGCAATATTGTAGCAGCTAGAATACCTACCAGTTATTGGCTGAATATGTTTTTTCCCCCTAAGTATTGTTGTTAAACCCTTGCTCGCTTTAAACATTACATCTTATGCTTTGTCAGAATATTTATGAACTGGAATAGGGCATGGCAACCGGTCAGCCATTGGGGATTGGCTGGAATAGGACATGGTAACAAGGTCAGCCAATGTATAGGCATGGCAACTGGGTCAGCCAATGGGAACTGTTTGACTGAGAGTCATGCCAGATGGTTCGGAGCCTGGGCCTGGCTTACCTATGTAGCTCTGAGTCTGTGCAAGAGAACTAATCTAGTCTGCTCTCTGAATTGAAACTGAAAACTAATCTCACCTCTCTACCACGTTGGAAGAATCTGCTGTTGGCGTTGTACATTTATTCACCTGTTATTGTGTATATAAAGAAGTTAATAAATCCTGGTGAATCAGTTACCTGTGTGTGTAAAGAATCAAAGGCAATTAAATAATGTCTAAACCAGTCTTCAAAGTAATTCATGGATAAGAACTGCATAGCTATTAAGACATCTAGCTAATTGGATGCTCTCTGGTAAAACTGGTAATTGGGGTAGCAAAAACCAAAAAGCCCACTGATCGTTCAAACAATCAGTACATTCAATAAGTTTCACCTACGTTTAAATACATATATTTAATAAATTGCCTTGACAGTTTAGACCAATTTGGCTAAATGTTGCTGAAGATGTTTTATCAAAGATGGTTTGCTTTATGAAAGCGGATTCCTTTAGTTTAAGCAACTCTGATGACCTCTCTGGCTTCAGGAAATCCTCAGTTTGCCTTCATGATTTTCAAGGTCCTTGTAAATTGACAGTGGGGAAGAAGAGAAAATAATAGTCTTTAATTTGTGCTGTAATATTACATTCAACCTCTGAACCTCAGCCTTCCTCATCTGATCTCTCGCGCACCCATTCTAAACATCAGAATTACAGACCGTTTCCAAATACTTTGAAGTATGAGTAAGGTCAAAATGTTTCACCACCTAGTCACGTAGAATTAGAGTAAGCAGAACAAATTAATTTAACTTCTGTCGTGTTCACGTAAGTAAATAATTACTTATTAAAATTCCTCTCACAAGTTGCCAAAATCTTCGTTTTGAACAGAAGAAGAAGACTGCATGGTTGAACCTGCTGGAGCTCACTTGCAAATCACCAGATGTTTAAGTTGTTTTATTATCCAGCATAATGTGTGTGTGTGTGTGTGTGTGTATGTATGTGTGTATATATATATATATATATATATATATATATATATATATATATATATATATATATATATATATATATATATATATATATATATATATATATGATTTTTACAACCCCTGGTAAGCCCCAATTATGGGAGGAAGTTAACTGCTTCCATCATCTGTCTATCGGCTCGTCACAAGAGTCCATCATGACAGAAACCCAATGTTTTTTACTGTTGCCTTTGTTATATTTGTATTTTTTTTATTTGTGCTGATAAATAAATAAAGGGAGACTAGTATGGATCTATTTCAAGCTATTTAGCTCAGCTAGCTATACCCTTACTGGGATTTGAACCTGGGCTATATTACATACTAGGCAGACTTCTTAGCCATTAGGCCAAGAGCTTGAAATAGATCTATACTAGTCTCCCTTTATTTATTTATCAGCACAAATAAAAAAATAAAAAATACACACACACACACACACACACACACACACATGGTTTAATATATAAAAGTTTTGGGGAAAATGCTTGCCCTTCTGAGTGAAAAATGGTTGTGTCAGCCCTGAAGCCATTTTGGAGCATCTTCAGGATAGCCACAGCAAGGCCCATTGAAGCTGTGGGAATGGGAGGGGGGAGGTAGAGATAGCTGGAGATGTGTAGCCAAAATAAAATCCTTTCTCCTGGGAACTAAGGGCATTATTATCACCAGGTGCTGGGAAGGTGTGGAGTGAAGCCAAATGGAGTTGGGACTGTGGCCTGATTAGACCGCGAGAAGATTACTCCACTCATCTGCTCACAATAGAATCCCTTAAGCTCAAAACCCTTGGGCTTCGACAACCTGGAACTAGGCCGCCTATGCTCTGACCTAAGCATAATACACAAAATTGTCTGCTGCAACAAACAATAGATACCAACTCAAGGTAAACCACTCCAAACTCGATTGCAGAAAATACATCTTCAGCAAGAGAGTGGTCAATGCCTGGAATGCTCTACTTGAGTCTGTGGTTACTTCCTCAACCCCCTCCCCCCAGCTTCAACCTTAAACTGTCTACCATGGACCTCACCCCATTCCTAAGAGGTGCCTAAAGGGGGTGTGCGTAATTGCACCAGCGTGCCTACCGTCCCTGTCCTACTGTCCCCATTTATTTTACTCATTTCCTTTGTTCATGTCCATGTTTATACTTATACCTGTTTATCTTGTACATGTAAAGAAACTGCCAAGGAGTAACTCCATGTATTGTTCTTAGTTCTTTAGGTCTGACCAGGGGTGGGTTTCAACCGGTTCGCGGCGGTCCCTGCGATCCGGTTGGTCGCCGAACCCGGAAGTAAGTAACTTCCGGGAACGGCGAAGGCCCCCCCCCGCGCCCGTTCCTTACCCGGTTTTGCCAAATTCTGCGCTTCCATGCATGCGCAGGACGCATACAGCGCCTGCGCGATCCTCCAGGAGCAGCTGGAGCATCGCACAGATGCTAGTATGCACGCGCGTGCCGCGCATGTGCACGTGCGCACCGCGCACGTGCGCAAGGACGCCGCCGGCCTCGTTCCAACCGAACCGGTTGGAACGGGGTGAGAAACCCACCCCTGGGTCTGACCCAGAGGTGGGTTGCTCCCGGTTTGGACCAGTTCAGGAGAACCAGTAGTGGTAATTGAGCATGGGTCACCGAACTGGAAGTGATGGCTGGCTCCATGCCCCTGAACCGGCTTGCTCCAACACCCGCCTTGCCTCGTCTTCGCTAATGCCTACACACAGGTTGCTGCTTTCTTTGGCCTTTTAAAAAAAAAGTTTTACAGCATATTTTATTTCCCATCACCAATCTGAAACATACATTTGCCAAGCCACACCCACAAAATAAGCCACGCCCACAGAACAAGCAGTAAACGTTTTTGAAGCCCATCCCTGGCCTGATCTCATCACAGATAATAATTCTCCTCCTCTGATTAAAAAGTCCTGATATTCACTAACACCTTAACTTTTTTTCAAATTCAAAGGTTTAACTGAATTTGAATGGAGAGATCAATTGAAATAAAATAAGGCATCCTCTCCCTTCCAGCCCCATAAATAATTGTAGTTTCTAAGCAAGCCAGTATGGGGTCAATTCATTTGAAAATAATATCCATGAGATGCAGGATAATAATTTTGATCTGGTTTAAATTGTTATCTGAGCTTCTGAGCAAATAAGATGATTCCTAATTAGGTCAGATGGATAGGACTGGTTTAGATTTATTGGGGGAAATGATACACCTGCATTTCCTTATACATGCCTGGATATATTTTTTTTAAAAAGAAAAACAGCAGTATGTAGAAATGCAGAAAAAAATATTAAAAAGGGTTACACATATTGTTCCTTAAATGGTTGATGCTGCAATCCACTAACATCATTGACTGAGTTCCATGAACAGTTCCAGAAACAATTCCTCAGCATGCAGTTCTGTGCTCAAAAGTAATAACAAGGTTTCTGGTTAATGAAGGAACAAGCATGCATCTCCACACAGACCCTGACACAAATACACAAATACTCTACCAGAATTATATCTCAGCTCTCCAGATGTTTCAAAGGAAAAGTTTTTTGTTGTTTCTCCAGGTTCTGAAATGATAATGAAATATAACCAGCAACAGGATGGAAAAATATTAGCCATCTTTTGAATATGGAAATGTATTCGCGAGTCTTAACTTTCAAACATCTATATCTATATCTACATATCTATTTTTGTCTGTCTCTCTTTATCTATCTATCTATCTATCTATCTATCTATCTATCTATCTATCTATCTATCTATCTATCATTCTGTCTGTGTCTGTCTGTCTGTCTGTCTGTCTATCTGCGTCCATTATCTATGTATCTATGTGTCTGTCTGTCTGTCTGTCTGTCTGTCTGTCTATCTATCATCTATCATCTATCATCTATCATCTATCATCTATCATCTATCATCTATCATCTATCATCTATCATCTATCATCTATCATCTATCATCTATCATCTATCATCTATCATCTATCATCTATCATCTATCATCTATCATCTATCATCTATCATCTATCATCTATCATCTTCCTCCAAGGCTGATGGAACTAATCACATGGTGCTAGGGATTAAATTTATTCTATCTATCTATCTATCTATCTATCTATCTATCTATCTATCTATCTATCTATCTATCTATCTATCTATCCATCCATCCATCCATCCATCCATCCATCCATCCATCTATCTATCTTTCTTTCTGTCTGTGTCTGTCTGTCTGTCTCTATCTGCATCCATCATCTATGTATCTATGTGTCTGTCCGTCCATCCATCCATCCATCCATCCATCCATCCATCCATCCATCCATCCATCCATCTACCTATCTGTCTGTCTGTCTGTCTATCTATCTATCTATCTATCTATCTATCTATCTATCTATCTATCTATCTATCTATCTATCTATCTATCTATCTATCTATCTATCTATCATCTCCCTCCAAGGCTGATGGAACTAATCACATAGTGCTAGGGATTAAACTTATCTATCTATCTATCTATCTATCTATCTATCTATCTATCTATCTATCTATCTATCTATCTATCTATCTCCGCTGTATTTACATGGATGTCACAAATTTATCTCAACATTATGTATTCCTTGATCTACTATTGACTTTCCACAGTGCAACAAACATGTTTTATTTTATATGGAAATAAAATGAAAGAAGAGAAATGCAATTTGCAATTAATTTCTATTGACATTTTGTTTTTCATTTCTTCCATTATCACATTTCAGTCCTTTGCTTCTTCGGGAGCTGGCAGCCAGAGGAAATTAACTATTGCTTTTTCTGAAATGTCTTTTACTTCTTTCTTTCTTTCTTTCTTTTTTTTTCAATACAGCAACAATGTGCCTTTATTGAAATTCAAAACCTACTAAGATCAATGGGAACTACTTCATGCCGAGTTGAAGGTAACCATGTTGATTCCGTGTTTGGAGGTAATGCTATTTTCTCCCCTTTGGTATTGAAGGATACTATTTATTTATTGTTTGGCAATAAACTATAGATTCATGTCTGTGGCTCCACTAAATGTTTACCTTCTTGTTTTCCTGTGTAACCTAACTATCTATCTCGAAAATACATTAAAGTGCTTAGGAAGAATAGTAGCGTGTCAAGCGATATTTCTCTTGGATCTTTGGCCTGCCAGATTTTTTATTATTCTACTACGCCTTTTTCTATTATGGGAAAATGGGAGGGGAGATTGTACAGAGTTAGATGATAGGTAGCCATAACAAAATTCCTTCTAGAAAGCCAAGGTCATCCTTTGTCTCTGCACCTGACCAGAACTGGATGGGTGGAACTGCCAGCATGGCAGTGGGAGATTGGACCATGTGATGGACTTGTGGGTGTGGGGGCAAGATCTTGAACTTTCAACTGGGTGGGGAAAACCGAGAAGCTTTCAGATTCGGGTTTTCCCAGATGTGCCAACATGGCTCTCTTCATAAATTGGAACTCTGAGCAATCCTTTGCCTTGGACTCTGATTTACTTTTGGATGCTATTTGAAACATATAGATTAAATAACTGGATAGGATAAAGAGTTAATGAAAGGAAAAAGAGGGAAAAAGCGGGGAAATAGAAATCCAGATGACACACTATCAAATGAAAAAGGGGGAAAATAGAAAGGTATTAATATACAAATATGTGTTTAAAGGATGATGTATGTGTAACTATTAAAATGGAAAATAAATTGAGGAAGAGGGAATTTAAGATTGATATGTAATTACAAAACCGGGTTTCCTCAAGCGCCATCCCGAAAATACACCAGACTGAAGAAGAAACATGTAAACACAACAACGGAAAGAGAGAATGGAGAGAGGGGTAGAGGGAAAGGTAGGAAGAGGAGAGGAGGAGGAGAGAGGAAAGGAGATGGAAAGAAGAAAGGGAAAAGGAGATGAAGAAATGGAGGAGAAGCAAGAGTAGGAGAGAGGGCAGGAAGGGGAAGAAGAGGGGAGGAGTGGGGGAGAGGAAGGGGAAGAAGAAAAGGGTAAGGAGAGGAGGAAAGAAGAAAGTAGTGAAGAAGAGAAGAAGGGAGAGAAGGAGAGGGAAGAAGGAGTAGGGTTGTTGAAAAACAAAATGGATGCATGGGATGGCAGGAAAGCAATCCCAATTATATTTTTAATTTTAGGAGGAGAAATGAATTGTTATAAATGTTAAATGGTAACAAATGATGCTGTTAATAATAGTTATGCAAATTGTATATTTGTGAATGTATGAATGAGAAATAAAATTTTTTAAAAAACTTTGCAAAAAAAAAAAATGCTTGGGAAGAACCAGAGGTGGGTTCCTACCAGTTCGCACCTATTCGGTAGAACCGGTTCGTCAAATCTACCGAACCGGTTAGAAGAGGTTCCACCAGTGGTCCCAGAAAGCAGGCCACACCTACAGAAGAGGTTCCAAAGTTTTTGAAACCCACCACTGGTTCTTGGATATGATTATTCTACACTATCATGCTCATATTTATAAAACTCAGTGTCTCTGTGAAAGGTAAGGATGACTACTGCGTTTGTGGTGCAATCAGAACATTATGTGTGTGTTGTTGTTTTAACGCAAACCAAAGATGCCTTTTAAAAACCAAGTTTACATCCTATTCTTATGCATGCCAGTGCTGTGTGAGAGGTAATTTAAGGTGGTTCTGACAAGTGTCGTCGGCATCTTCATATCCGGTCACATGGGCGGCAAGCCATTCCCATCCGGTCACATGGGCGGCAAGCCACTCCCACAAAGGAGGCCACACCCACAGAGTAGGTTTGAACAATTTTTGAAACCTAAAACTGGGAAGAACCTTATCTACAATCATCCTCTGAGTTTGTGCCTAAGGAATAGCAATAGCCCTTAGACTTGTATACCGCTTCATAGTGTTGTATAGCCCTCTATGTACAAAGGCCAAGGAAGTGATACAAAGACACATTGAAAGCCTCCTTCAAGTCCCTGGATATCGACACCAAACTCTGGGAAACCCTGGAGCAAGATCGATCAGCATGGCCTACGCTGATCCACCAAGGCTGCCGAACATCTGAAGACAGAAGAGCAACCATGGCACAAGAGAAGCCAGCACTCTGCAAAGCCAGAGTGTTCTGACCGAGGCTTCCTAAGAAAGCATAAATCACAATCTTAATCTTTTATTTCTACAGCTGTGAATTATGAGGATCTATCAGGATCAAACTCTAGGCTGTGGTGCAGAATTAGCCTGCAATGTTGCAGTCTAACCATGGCTTCACCAACGGCTCATAACTGATCGATCAATTCAGTTACAGATTGATCCCCCTCAGTTAGGGAATCATTGAATCCCAGTATTGTGAAATATATATATTTGTGCTGATAAATAAATAAAGGGAGACTAGTATAGATCTATTTCAAGCTATTTAGCTCTCATCAGCTAGCCATACCCTTACTGGGATTAGAACCTGTGCTGTATTACATATTAGGCAGTTCTGTTAACCACTAAGCCACAAGGTTCTCCTCCTTTATCAGCTGTGCCAGGGAAATAGGTATGTATTTAGTGTCACAACCCCTGGTATGCCCAAATATGGGAGGAGGCATACTGCTTCCTTTCTCTGTCTATCGGCTCATCACAAGAGACCCTCCAGACAGAAAGCCAATATTTTTACTGTTGCCTTTGTTACATTTGTGTTGTATTTGAGCTGATAAATAAATAAAGGGAGACTAGTATAGATCTATTTCAAGCTATTTAGCTCTCATCAGCTAGCCATACCCTTACTGGGATTTGAACCTGTGCTGTATATATATAAAGAAAAATAAAGATAGATTTTTGTCTTTAAACTTTGGAGACATTTTTCCCCCAACCTCCAAATTAGAATGAAAAATCTTATTGGAATTTTTTTTATTTGGACACAAACAATGAGATTTAATTTCATGAAGTTTGTGGAATCAATTCCCAAAATGAATCATGTTTCCTGCCGCAGTTTGTTCAGAATACGCTACATGTGGGTTTTTTAAAATATATATATATATATATAATCTAAATGACATATATTGCCATTTACTTCTCATTTGAATTTCTGGCTGCTAACATCTATTTTTTAATTGGAATGAAAGACTGAGAAAAAAAACAAGTACAGCAGATTTTTTTTAAAAAAAACCTTTAAAAATAAAATATTATTTATATCTTGAAATCTAGATACATTCTTCCTCTCCTGTTCCCTCCCTCCCTCCTTTTTTCCTTCCTTCCTTCCTTCCTTCCTTCCTTCCTTCCTTCCCATCTCTCTCTTTCGTTGTATCATTTTTCACCTGTAATGAGATATCAAACCATAAAGCCTTTGAAGCTAGTAAACTTAGAGAGACACAAAGAGAAAGAGAGAGATAGAGAATCAGATCTCACATCCAGGACCTTAATTCAAATCAAGTTTCGAGGGGGAAAAAATCACCCAGACTTTCAATCTGTCAAAGAGATTCCAGTCTGCACAGAAAGTCCCAAAGTCAGTTAATTTCATTTCTTATTTGTCTTGTTAAAACCTCGACTCTTTGTTATGCCTCAGCATATCCCCCCCAGGTGCAGATGGATAAGAGTTGTCCCTTCAAGGTTTTCACTGTGCAGGAAGTTAAAACCCACCCCTCTCCTAGAAAAAAAAAATAAAGAAACATCCTGGGAAACATTGAAAAGGCAGAATATTATATTTCCCTGGATCAGAAATGGAGAAACATGTGTTGTTGTTTTTTAGGCACGAAGCAGATTCCAGTTGCCGACCCTACCTGCAATCGGGGAGGCGCTCACAACAGTCATCTCGGGCCCCTAGTGATCTCCAGGCCTGGAATACTGCAATGTGCTCTACATGGGGCTGCCCTTGAAGAGCATCCGGCGGACTTCAGCTAGTGCAGAACGCAGCCGCGCGAGTGATTGCGGGTGTACCTCGATTCACCCGCATAACACCTATCCTCCGCGAGCTGCGCTGGCTACCTGTCGATCTCCGGATGCGCTTCAAGGTGCTATTAATCACCCATAAGCCCTACATGCAGTGGATCTGGATACTTGAGAGACGCCTTCTGCCAATTACCTCCTGCGACCAATAAGATCACATAGATTAGGCCTCCTCCGTATTCCATCGGCCAGCCAGTGTCGGCTGGCAACCACAAGGAGGAGGGCCTTCTCAGCAGTAGCCCCGGCCCTTTGGAACGAGCTCCCTGTGGAGATTCGTACCCTCTCCACCGTCCAAGCCTTCCGCACAGCCCTGAAGACTCTTAATAGCCCCTACTTTTGTCAACGGGCGGTAAAAAAAAAAAAAAAAAAAACCCTTAACTAGTCCTACTCTACATAACAAAGGTCCAATTAGCCTTTTACAGAAACTCACCACAAGGCCCCTGGGAAAACTACATCAGCCAGCAAGGCAACCAAGATCAAAGCACAGCCTAAAGAGTTTCCCCTGCATGGCTCCCTAGGAGTCCGACAGCCAATCAGAATACAAGATCAAGATCAAAGGCCAGAGAAGGCAGAAAATCAGGGACTTTCAGCATCTCACTTTCTTTTTTTCTTCTTTACCCAACAACTGGAAGCATGTGAACCCCCCCCCCTCTTTTTCTGTTCAGGAACTCAAACCATGTGACCCTGTCCACCATTAAGCCATCTTTCCAAGCAGCCTCCATGTTTCCAGTGTCTTTTTTCCCCACTTGGAGCTGAACCCAGAAGGACATTTCTTCTGATGAAAGAAATGTCTTCCCACACTGACACTATTCCTTAGGCACACAACTGTTTGTCAGCGCTGAGTATCATATTATCATCTCCAGTTGCAAATCGCCTCTTTTTCTTTAATAATGTCTCTGATTCCATTCTGAAAGGTTCCTATTACATCTTGTGTCTCAGCTGACCCCTTGGCTTCCTTCTCCAGCTTATCTTCATTAACAACTTTTCCTCTGTTTTTCTTTTTTTCTTTTTGGCCTAGATAATTGGACTTATTAAGCAGGACCTGTTGATTTTATTTTCAAATGAGGTTGCTTTCCCATGGATCATGGGTTAGAGAGCTGCCTTCTAGTCCAATTTTATGGATCTTTTCACCGCAGGATCTTTGTGCTTTAATGCTCTTTCCGGGCATTATACTTTGTTTAACTTAGTTGCTTTCCTGTTGCTCAATAGCTGCTATTAACTGTTCTAATGATGAGACCAAACACCTTCTCTGGTTGACTACTAAATAATGAGCTAATGTAGAACACAGTTTGACATTGTGGGAGACAAATTGCTGTCTTCCCTTTGCACCTTAGCATAATAGGTAGCAGTGCTATTTTTACCAGGTGTCAAAGAGAGAGAGAGAGAGAGAGAGAGAGGGTGGGGGAGATCTGGCCACAGTGAACCATTCCGAGCACGAGGGAGACAGGATAATCTGTGCTTCCTTTCCAGGGCTTCATTTGAAGATTGTTTACAAAATAACACTGACACAAAAAGCCTTTAGGTGCAATCCTAATGAGGGTGTGATTCCTCCCCATTGCCATGGAGATAGATGACACGGCTGCACACTTGGGAAGGAACTTGGATCAACAATTTAAGCCTCACTCACACCTTTGCTCACCCTTGTTTCCTTATAGCTCGCACCTGACTATCGATGCATCATACATCATAAGATGCACAGAGACACATACAAAAATAAGATCATCCAACGGCCATGTAGATATGTTAGAATAGGATAGAGCTGGAAGGGACCTTGGAGGTCTTCTAGTCCAGCCCTCTGCTTAAGCAGGATAATCTATACGCCCCTCAGAGAGGGTTCGCAATTTGGGAGTCCTCCTGGACCCACAGCTGACTCTAGAACACCATCTGTTGGCTGTGACCAGAGGGGACCTTTGCCCAGGTCCGCCTGGTGCACCAATTGCGACCCTACCTGGATCGGGAGGCCCTTCAGACAGTCATTCACGCCCTTGTGACCTCAAGACTGGATTATTGTAATGCGCTCTACATGGGGCTGCCCTTGAAGAGTGTTTGAAGACTCCAATTAGTCCAGAATGCAGCCAGCGCGAGCGATTGTGGGTGCACCAAGGTACACCCACACTACACCTATCCTCCACGAGCTGCACTGGCTACCTATTAGTCTCCGAATCCGCTTCAAGGTGCTGGTCGCTACCTATAATGCCCTACATGGCATCGGACCTGGGTACCTGAGAGACTGCCTCCTGCCGATTACCTCTCTCAGACCAATTAGATCACACAGGTTAGGTCTCCTCCGGATTCCATCTGCCAGCCAATGTCGGCTGGCGACTCCCCGGGGGAGAGCCTTCTCTGTTGCAGCTCCGGCCCTCTGGAACAAGCTCCCCGTTGAGATCCGGACCCTTACTACCCTCCCGGCCTTCCGCGAAGCCACCAAGTCCTGGCTGCTCCAGCAGGCTGGGGGGAGCTGAGAAGCATCTACCTCCACGGAAATTGTGAATGTTGGTTTTGTTTTTAATATGTTGTCTTTGTCTCGTTCCCCCCTTTCCCTTGTCTTTTGTGAGCCGCCCGGAGTCCTCCGGGAGTGAGCGGCATACAAGACAAACAAACAAACAACAACAAACAAACAAACAAAAACAAACAAATAAATAATAAAATATACTATTTCAGGTAAGTGACTGTCTAGAATCTTCTTAGAAACCTTCGGTGATGGAGTGCCCACGATTTCTGAAGGCAACTTCTGTTCCACTGGTGAATTAGCCTCACTGTAAGGAATTTTCTTCTTGACTCTGAGTTGCTTCTGTCTTTGATTAGTTCCCAACCATTGTTTCTTGCCCTCCCCTCTAGTGCTTTGTAGAGTAATTTGAACCCCTCTTCTTTGTAGCAGCCCTTCAAATTCTGGAAGACCATGTTTTTTGGAGTATAAGACACTCCAAAGTATAAGACACACCTAACTTTTGGGGAGGAAAACAAAGGGGGAGAGGAAATCTGCCTCTACCTCCCAGCAATTTGTCTCCTTGCAGCAAACAGCAAACAGTACAGATGATGTACACTTTTTGTGGTGTTACATTACAGACTGTACAGATGCTGTTAAAATTGATGTGGCTTTCTGGAAGTATACAATATTCTCTGCTATTTAAAAGAAGATACAATAGCATCGGGCCTTTCAAATCAGTATTTATTTTAAAAAAGTTTCTTTCATTTTGTTAAGTTGTCTAGAACAATATAAAGCGGTCTTATAGTTTATAGTTATAGTTTCGTTTATAGTTTTATTGATTTGTATGCCGCCCACGGTCCCGAAGGACTCCGGGTGGCTTACAATAAAACAAGGGAGGGGAATAATACACAAACAACATTAAAATATACAACAGTCACATCTCCGGGGGGCTGGATATTCGAGAGCCCCCCGGCCTGCTGGAGCAGCCAGGACTTAACGGCTTTGCGGAGGCCGGGCGGTAGTAAAGGTCCGGATCTCCACGGGGAGATCATTCCAGAGGGATGGCGCTGCGACAGAGAAGGCTCTCCCCGGGGAGTCGCCAGCCGACATGGCTGGCAGATGGAATCCGGAGGAGACCTAACCTGTGTGATCGAATCGGTCTATGGGAATGTTCATTATTAGACTTAAAAAATAAGTCTAATAATGAACATTATACAGGCATTTAGTTATTGACTTACCTCCTTGCAGCAAACAGCAAGCCACCTGTTTCACTTTAGCCTGATTAGAAGGAAAAAAAATCTGCCTCTGCTTCCCAGCAATTTGCCTCAGTGCGCAAACAGCAAGTTTCACTTTCATTGTTCAGCATGGGCCTCCCGATGATCAGCTGTTCAGGCTGCAGGGATTGCTATAGCCTATTGCCGCCTCCACAAGCCCCATTTTCCCTGTTTGCCAAGAGATAAATTGCTGGGAGGCAGAAACCAAGGGTAGGGGCCAGTGGGTGGGCAGGGTTACATTTGGTGTACAAGACGCACCCAAATTGTCACCCTCTTTTAGGGGGGAAAAAGGTGCATTTTTATACTCTGAAAAATACAGTACTTCTATCATGTCATCACTAATTCTTTTCTTTAGATTAGCCCAACCCAAATCCTGCAGCCGTTCTTCATATGTTTTAGCCTCCGGGCTTTGATATTTATATTTGGTATTTATGCTAAACAGTCAAGATTCTTCCCTTTAATCCCTTCCATCCACAACAGATAGGATGGAAGGGTTAGGGTTAGGGTGCAGTACTGCAGGCCACTTCAGCTGACTGTTATCTGCAGTTCAGCAGTTCAAATCTCACCGGCTCAAGGTTGACTCAGCCTTCCATCCTTCCGAGGTGGTGAAATGAGGACCCAGACTTGTGGGGGCATTTTGCTGACTCAATTTGCTAAAAATCTGTAAACCACTTAGAGAGGGCTGAAAGCCCTATGAAGCGGTATATAAGTCTAATAAATAAATAAATAAATAAATGGCCTGGAGACTAAAATATATGAAGAATGAAGGATGGTTGCAGGATTTAGGTATGGCTAATCTAGAGAAAAGAAGGACTAGGGATGACATGATAGCAGTATTCCGTATTTGAGGGACTTCCCTAAAGAAGAAGTGGGTCAACTAATTTGCAAAGGACCACAAAGACAAGACAAGAACCAACGGAGGGAAGCTAATCAAGCAGAGAGAGGCAACCTGGAATTAAAGAGAGACTTCCTAACAGTGAGGACAATTTAACCAGTGGAACAGTTTGCCACCGGAAGTTGTGGGTGCTCCATCATTGGAGGTTTTAAGAAGAGACTGGAGAGTCCTTTGTCTGAAATGGTAGAGGATCTCCTGCTTGAGCAACCGCCGGGGGTCAGACTGGAAGACCTCCAAGATCCCTTCCAGCTCTATTCTGATGCTGATTCTGAAATCGGTACAATAAAGCAAGTTCAGGAGATGTGAGAACTTCGAGAGGATTAATTAGAAGACCAGGCCAACGTCCCAAAAGTTAAGGAATGAAATAGTTTGAGAGGGATTTGAGCAAATAAATTAAGGAGAATTAGAACAGCTATTGCTTCTAGCAACTGTCTCTTTCTTAACCTAGGAGGTTTACACTCACAGTCTCTCTAGGCCATTCTTCCATCACAGCTGTTTCTCAGATATGAGACATCATTTGCCTTTTTATTCCGTTCTGCTCTCTGCTGACAAGGGCACCTGTGACCTCAATATTCTTCAGACACTAGCATGCCCTGGAAGACCCTCCCTCAAAATCTTTCTTCGCTCAGGGGAAGGCCAACACGAGGCTTCTGCTCCAGGGGTGGTTTTCACCTACTTTCCTACAGTTTGCCAATGTGTGTGTGCGTGCAATCACGCTTTGCTCGCCCATTGCCCCATCCACGAAATGTCCCTGGCCTTGTTG